>NC_092041.1:43120045-43400105 GCF_003086295.3 Arachis hypogaea | reverse complement strand
GATGGAAAAGGCTTGTTATTGCTTAGCCTGTTTCTTCCACCATTATTAAAGCCTTGTTGAGGCTTTTGTTGATCCTTCCATGAGAAATTTGGATGATTTCTCCATGATGAATTATAGGTGTTTCCATAAGGTTCACCCATGTAATTAACCTCTGCCATTGCAGGGTTCTCAGGATCATAAGCTTCTTAGAAGCTGCCTCTTTAGTACTGTGGATGTATTTTGCCATCCATTCCGACTTTGAGAAATCATGTTGACTTGCTAAGTCAACACTTTGTTCTGAGCCAATATGGCATTCAGAGCATCAATTTCAAGAACTCCCTTCCTTTGAGGCGTCCCGCTATTCACAGAATTCCTCTCAGAAGTGTACATGAATTGGTTATTTGCAACCATGTCAATAAGTTCTTGAGCTTCTGCAGGCGTTTTCTTTAGGTGAATGATCCACCTGCAGAATGGTCCAATGACATTTTGGAAAACTCAGATAGACCATAATAGAATATATCTAATATGGTCCATTCTGAAAACATGTCAGAAGGACACTTTTTGGTCATCTGCTTGTTCTTTCCCAAGCTTCATAGAGGGATTCACCATCTTTTTGTTTGAAGGTCTAAACATCCACTCTAAGCTTGCTCAACTTTTGAAGAGGAAAGAATTTATCCAAGAAGGCCGTGACCAGCTTATCCCAGGAGTCCAGGCTATCTTTAGGTTGTGAGTCCAACCATGTTCTAGCTTGTCTCTTACAGCAAAAGGGAAAAGCATGAGCCTATAGACTTCAGGATCTACTCCATTTGTCTTTACAGTCTCACAAATCTGCAAGAACTCAGTTAAAAACTGGTAAGGATCTTCAGATGGAAGTCCATGAAACTTGCAGTTCTGTTGGATAAGAGCAACTAATTGAGGTTTCAGCTCAAAATTGTTTGCTCCAATGGCCGGAATGGAGATGCTTCTTCCATCAAATTTGGAAGTTGGTTTAATGAAATCACCAAGCATCCTCCTTGCATTATTGTTGTTGGGTTCGGCTGCCATCTCCTTTTTTTGTTTGAAAATTTCAGAAAGGTTGTCTCTGGATTGTTGTAATTTAGCTTATCTTAATTTTTCTTCAGAGTCCTTTCAGGTTCAGGATCAGCTTCAACAAGAATGTCTTTTTCCTTGTTCCTGCTCATATAAGGAAGAAGAGAATAAGAAAAAAAGAGGAATCCTCTATGTCACAGTATAGAGATTCCTTTATGTTAGTAGAAGAGAAAGGGAATAGGAGTGAAGAAGAATGAATAGGTAGGGGCAGTGATTTGAGATGAAGAGAGGTGAAGAGAAGTGTTAGTAAATAAATAAATAAATAGAAGAAGGGGAGAGGGAAGAGATTTCGAAAATAAATTTGAAAAGAAGTTAAATGATTTTCGAAAATAAAAGATAAGATAGAATTAAAATTAAAATAATTAATTAATTAAAAAGAATTTTTGAAAAAGGGATGAGATATTTTCGAAAATTAGAGAGGGAAAAGTAGTTAGGTGGTTTTGAAAAAGATAAGAGACAAACAAAAAGTCAAATAGTTAGTTGAAAAAGATATTAAAATCAAATTTGAAAAGATAAGAAGATAAAAAGTTAGATAAGATATTTTGAAATTAAATTTTTGAAAAAGATATGATATAAAGATAAGATAAGATAGATTTAATTTTTAAAGTTAAAATTAATTACTTAACTAACAAGAAATTAAAATATAAGATTCTAGAATTTAAAGATTGAACCTTCTTAACAAGAAAGTAACAAACTTCAAATTTTTGAATCAATCATATTAATTATTAGCATAATTTTTGAAAATTTGAAATAAAATTAAGAAAAGATTTTTGGAAAATAATTTTCAAAATTTTCGAAAAAAAGAAAAATGAAAAAGATATGATTTTTGAAAAAGATTTGAAAAAGATTTTTAAAATTGAAAATTTGACTTGACTTACAAGAAATAACTAATTTTAAAATTTTTTGACAAAGTCAACTCAAATTTTCGAAATTTTGGAGAGAAATAAGGAAAAGATATTTTTTTTTTTTTGAATTTTTAATGATGAGAGAGAAAAACACAAAAATGACCCAAAACATAAAATTTTGGATCAAAACACAAGATGCATGCCAGAACACTATGAATGTCAAGATGAACACCAAGAACATTTGAAGATCATGATGAACATCAAGAACATAATTTTGAAAAAATTTTTATGCAAAAAAACATGCAAGACACCAAACTTAGAAATCTTTAATGCATGGACTCTAACAAACGAAAAATGCATATGAAAAACAACAAACAACACAAAACAAGAAAACATCAAGATCAAACAAGAAGACTTACCAAGAACAACTTGAAGATCATGAAGAACACTATGAATGCATGAATTTTCGAAAAATGCAAGAGATTTTTAAAGCATGCAATTGACACCAAATTTAAAAATTGACTCAAAACTGAAACAAGAAACACAAATTATTTTTTATTTTTATGATTTTATGATTTTTTTTTGTGTATTTTATTTTATTATTTCGAAAATTATATTTTTGAAAAACGAAAATAAAGAAAGAAATTTTTTGAAAGATTTTTGAAAACTTTTTTGAAAGGAAAATAAAAAGAAAATTACCTAATCTGAGCAACAAGATGAACCGTCAGTTGTCCATACTCGAACAATCCCCGGCAACGGCGCCAAAAACTTGATGAGCGAAATTGTTACTCATGCTTAAATTGTTGTTCAAAATTGATTGTCCCTGGTGATGGCGCCAAAAACTTGGTGCGCAATACCATGGTCCAAACATAACTTCACAACTAACCAGCAAGTGTACTGGGTCGTCCAAGTAATAAACCTTACGTGAGTAAGGGTCGATCCCACGAGATTGTTGGTATGAAGCAAGCTATGGTCATCTTGTAAATCCCAGTCAGGCGGATTCAAATATGATTGGATTAGATATTCAAAAGATAAATAAAATAAACAGGAAATAAAGATAAATTTACTCATGTAATTCAATGGTGGGAATTTCAGATAGGTGCATGGAGGTGCTGTGTTCCTTCCGAATCTCTACTTTCTTATTACATTCATCCAAGCCTTCTTACTTCTTTCCATGGCAAGCTGTATGTAGGGCATCACCGTTGTCAATGGCTACATCCCATCCTCTCAGTGAAAATGGTCCAAATACTCTGTCACAGCACGACTAATCATCTGTCGATTCTCAATCAGGTTGGAATAGAATCCCGTGATTCTTTTGCGTCTGTCACTAACGCCCAGCCTTCAGGAGTTTGAAGCTCGTCACAGTCATTCAATCCCGGAATCCTACTCGGAATACCACAGACAAGGTTATACTTTCCGGATTCCCATGAATGCCGCCATCAATTCTAGCTTATACCAGGAAGATTCTGATTAAAGAATCCAAGAGATATGCGCCCGGTCTAAGGTAGAACGGAAGTGGTTGTCAATCACACGCGTTCATAGGTGAGAATGATGATGAGTGTCACGGATCATCACATTCATCAAGTTGAGGTGCAAAGAATATCTTAGAACAGGAATAAATCGAATTGGATAGAAAATAATAGTAATTGCATTGAAACTTGAGGTACAGCAGAGCTCCACACCCTTAATCTATGGTGTGTAGAAACTCCACCGTTGAAAATACATAAGTGAAAGGTCCAGGCATGGCCAAATGGCCAGCCCCCATAACGTGATCAATAGTCTCCTTATATGAATAATAAAATAAAACTGAGACCAAAGATGTCTAATACAATAGTAAATTATCCTATTTATACTAAACTAGTTACTAGGGTTTATAGGAGTAAGTAATTGATGCATAAATCCACTTCCGGGTCCCACTTGGTGTATGTTTGGGCTGAGCTTGATCTATCCACGAGCTGAGGCTTCTCTTGGAGTTGAACGCCAAGTTATAACATTTTTTTGGCGTTCAACTCTGGTTCGTGACGTGTTTTTGGCGTTTGACTCCAGACAGCAACATAGAACTGGCGTTGAGCGCCAGTTTACGTTGTCAAATCACAAATGAAGTATGGACTATTATATATTGCTGGAAAGCTCTGGATGTCTACTTTCCAACGCCGTTGAGTGCGCGCAAGTTTGAGTTTTGTAGCTCCTGAAAATCCATTTCGAGTCCAGAGAGGTCAGATTCTAACAGCATCAGCAGTCCTTTGTCAGCTTCCTATCAGAGTTTTGCTCAGGTCCCTCAATTTCAGCCAGAAAATACCTGAAATCACAGAAAAATACACAAACTCATAGTAAAGTCCAGAAATGTGAATTTAGCATAAAAACTAATGAAAACATCCCTAAAAGTAACTAGATCATATTAAAAACTACCTAAAAACAATGCCAAGAAGCGTATAAATTATCTACTCATCAATGGGCGTGCCACTTGAACACCAAAGCGTGGTACGCCAATACAAGTTTTTAGAGGAGGAGGTGAAGATTCAAACACTTGGGCGTGCCACTTGGTATCGAAGGCGTGGAACGCCAGCTATCATCCTTGACTTGGGCATGCCACTTGAATCTCAGGCATGGCACGCCAGCTTCAAAAAACAAAGAAGAAGAAGACTGGACGTGCCACTTGAGCTTCAAGGCATGGCACGCCAGGACCAGAAGACCACGGGCATGCCACTTGAATGCTGGGCGTGGCACGCCAGCCACTGGAACAAGGAACCATGCATACAACACATGGGCGTGGCACGCCAGTTCAAACTACTAGAAGAGGAAAATGAAGCAGACAATGGGCATGGCACGCCAGACCCTGGGCGTGCCATGACAGTTTAAATCTCCAGAGAAGAAGAGCAAGAAGGAAAAGCCTGGGCGTGCCACTTGGTATCGAAGGCACGCCAAGCTAGCCAAGTGTTTAAGAAGACCCTAGGCGTGCCACTTGGGTTCGAAGGCGTGGCACACTAGGGAGATTGATGTAAGGGGTGTGCCACTTGAGGAGCTGGGCGTGGTGTGCCAAGCTAAACCGAGTGGCTAGGCGTGGCACACCACTCAAACGCCAGCCACACGCCAAGCTGAAGGGTCACGTTTTATGAGCTTTCCTTTTTCCTCCAGCTGTAATTTTCTTTTCTCTTTTGTATTTTCTTAATTCTAGTGAAAGGAGTAGTATAAATAACCCCTAGAAGTACTGAGAAAAGGGGAGTTAGGAAGTTAGCTTTTGGATTTGTAAAGTTTAGTTTTACTTTTTATACTTCACTTCATCTCTTCCATCTTTTGTACTTTTCTCTAAGCTATGAGTAGCTAAACTCCCTCTCATTGGGAGAGGAAGCTCTGTTGTACTTGATGGATTAGTGATAGTGAATTTCTTCTTCTCTTCATCTTCTCTCTGATTTGCTAGAAGGAATTTAATTCTTCATGCTAGTGTTCAATCATCTTGGGAAAAAGGTTGAATGTAAAATGGGTATCATGGGAACCTTGGAAAAGGAAACATGAAACCATGCTTGAAATCCCTTCTCACACTTGAGTAGAATCTGAGTTTTGGGATTGGATATGGTGACATATAATCCACCCATTATTTGGATCTTTGATAATGTGTGGTATAATCAGGGACCAAGCATATCTCTCTTCATGAGTATTTTGACCAAGAAATTGGCTGATTATCAAGATTTAAGAGATTGAGTTACCAAGGGATTGGGACTCAATCAATCATGATTGCCAAGAGGTCAATGAGTTGCATGATGAAGATGAGATGAGCTGAATTTAATCCAAATAGAGCAACATCTCCCAATCTCAATGAATTTCCCCTATTCTTATCTCCCATATTCTTTATAGCTTTCTTTATATTCTATTATTTTCCATTCCCATTTATAATTCAGTCATTTACTTTTCTGCCATTTACTTTAGAGCACTTTACATTCTTGCCATTTACTCTTCTGCACTTTACTACTTTACTTTTGAGTCATTTACAATTTTGCTAATTTATTTCTGCAACCACAATCTATATTGCTCAGCTTGACTAATTCACCCATTAATTAAAATTGCTCAAATCTACCAATCTCTGTGGATTAGACCCCACTCCTAGTGGGTTATTACTTGACAATATTTTTTGGTGTGCTTGCCAAAAGAACGAATTCATTATTTTATATGGGGAGTGAATTCTGGTCATCAAGCATAATGTGAAATTCATTGATATATGAATCAGTCGTTTAAGGAGGGTATGAAGTGGTAGGCTTCGTTAAAACCTGTCCAAGTAAAACCCTCCTTAGGGATAAAACCTTGTGATCAGGAAAAAGAGTACCTGGCCATTTCATATTTATATAAGAATTCAACTGTAATAAATTTTTAAAGATGAAATATTCCAAGTGTTAGGAAGGGGTGTTCCTTCTAGTGTTTCGAGGTATGCTCCTTTTCCGATGACTTTGGAGGCACGGAAAGGGCTTTCCCAGTTGGCAGCTAGCTTCCCGTGTCCAGGTGGTTTTCGGACTTTTTCCATTTGTTGTAGGACCAAATCTCCCTCTTGTAATGTTCTTGGTTTCACCTTTTTGTTGTACTACTTTCGTATTGTCGCTTTCATGGATTGCTGCTTTAGTTCGGTGAGGCTTCGTTCTTCGCTTATCAGATCGAGCTCTATTGATCTGGCTTCCGAGTTATCCTGCTCATCAAAGTATTCGGTTCGAGTGGACCCTTGGCTGATCTCTATGGGTATCATGCAGTCTGCACCATATACTAGTCAGAATGGACTTTCATTTGTTGTTGTGTGGGGTGTTGTGTTATAACTCTACAATACTTCTGGTATGAGCTAGGCCCATCATCCCTTAACATATGTTAATTTCTTTTTTAAGGTCTGCAAGATAACTTTGTTAGCTGCCTCCGCGAGTTCATTGGTTTGTGGGTGTTCAACGGAGGAGAAACGATGCTTAATATGTAGGTCGGTTAGATATGACGCGATCTTTTTATCCGTAAACTGTCTGCCATGATCAGATACAATTTTCCTAGGTAAACCGAATCTACATATAATTGATTTCCAAATGAATTTTTGTACCTTTTCGGTTATAATTTTCGCAAGAGGCTGTGCTTTTATCCATTTTGTGAAATAATTGACAGCTACTAGAAGGAATTTTACCTATACTATTGAGATTGGGAATGGTCCAAGTATGTCCATCCCCCGTTTGTGGAACGGCAGCTGACGTCTGAGGTATGTAATAGCTCAGCTGGGTTGTGGATGAGCGGTGCGCATCTTTGACATACATCGCAGTTTTGGACCTTATCTCTGCAATCTTTTCTCAATGTCGGCCAGAAATATCCTGCTCAGAGTATTCTTGTAGCTAGACTCCTACTTCCAGTGTGGTGTTCGTAGATTCCATCATGTAGCTCGTCCATGGTGGTTTCTGCTTCTGTTCGACTGAGGCATTTCAGAGGAGGTCGGGAAATACATTGCCTATATAGGTCGGTCCCTAATAAGGTATACTGGTTTGCTTTGTATCTGAATGTTCTTAGGTTTTCACCTTCTGGTATTTCTCCGTTTTTAAGTAGTGAATGAATGTGCTTCGCCAATCTTCCTCCTGTGACACGCTTGAAACAGATTTTGTATCTAAATTGGATTCCGTTAGTGTAAGGTGATGCAGTTTGTCTGTTTGATCGGCTATCCTATATGTAGCTAATTTGGATAAAATGTTGGCCCTACAGTTTTGTTCTCTAGGTATATGCAATATTTCAAAACTTTGAAAAAATTTCATTAGGGTTTTGACCGAGTTCAAATATTTTTCTAAAAGTGAATCTCGTACCTGAAAGTGACCGTTTACCTATTGTACCACGAGGAGTAAGTCACAGTGTACTTTTAAGCTGAAGATCCCTACTTCCTTGGCTAACCCTAGGCCTGCTAGTAGAGCTTCATATTCGGCCTGGTTGTTGGTTGTTTCAAATAGAAACTTGATTGACTATTCGGCTTGGACTCCATTGTCGTATTTAAGGAGAATTCCTGCTCCACATCCATTTTTGTTTGATGCTAGGTCCACATATAATTCCCATGTTTTGATGTGTTATTCTTTATCTGTGAATTCCGAAATGAAGTCAGCTAATGCCTGTGCTTTAGGCGATCCTCGTGATTGATACGATATGTCAAATTCAGATAGATTGATTGCACATTTCGTCAATCGTCCTGCTAATTCCGGCTTCGATAGCATTTTTCATAGAGGATGACCTGTACGAACTATAATTGGGTGTGTTTGAAAATAGTGCCTCAAACGTCGAGCAGTGATTACTAGACCGAATGCCAGTTTTTCTATCATCGGGTATCTTGTCTCGGTATTTTGTAAGACTTTGCTTACAAAATACACCGAGTGTTGTTCTTTTCCTGTTTCTGTTACAAGCACAGAACTGATAATGTTAGTGGAAATTGAAAGAAATAAAAAGAGTGGTTTACCTTGCTCCGGTTTCTTGAGTATAGGTGGTGACCCCAATATATGTTTGAATTCGGAAAAGGCTTTTTCACAATCTTCTGTCCAAATGAATTTATCCGACTTCTTCATGGTTTGAAGAAATGATAGGATCTGGTTACTGTGGTTGGCAAGAATCTGGATAGGGCAGCTAGGCAACCTGTGAGTCGTTGCACTTCTTTGATCGTCTTTGGTAACTGCATATTCAGGACTACTTGACATTTGTCAGGGTTTGCTTCTATACCTCGGTTTGTCAGAAAAAACCCAAGGAATTTTCCTTTTTGTACGCCAAACGCGCACTTTTCTGGGTTTAGTCTCATATTGTAAGCTCGGAGTTGCTGAAAAATCTCCTAAAGCTCGGCTTGGTGTTGTTTCTCTGAACTGGATTTGACGATCATATCATCGACGTATATTTCTATATTCTGTTCTATTTGAATTTTAAATATTTTGTCCATCAATCTTTGATAAGTCGCACCTGCATTTTTTAGTCCAAAAGGTATTACTTTATAGCAAAAATTACCTTGGTTGGTTACAAATGCTGTCTTATCTTCGTCATTTGGGTGAATTTGTATCTGGTTGTATCCAGAGTAGGCATCCATGAAACATAGTACTTGGTATCCAGAGGTGTCGTCTACTAGTCTGTCAATGTTTGGCAACGGGTAGGAATCATTTAGGCAAGCTTTGTTTAGATCTGTGAAGTCTACACACATCCGCCATTTTCTCGAGCATTTTTTTTACCAAAACCGCGTTTGCTAGCCATGAGGAAAAGTGAATTTCTTGGATGAAACCTGCATAAAGTAATTTCTGTGTTTCTGCTGCTGCTGCATTTCTTCTTTCTGTGCCCAGGTTACGATTCTTTTGTCTTATAGGTTCGGGCATGAGGGTTGACCGTTAATTTGTGGCATATGAAGTTCGGGTTGATTCCTGGCATGTTAGCTGGGGTCTAGGTGAACAGGTCGGCATTGGCCTTCAATATGCCTTCCAAGTGTTGTTTTGTTTCTGCAGAAAAAGCTGAACCGATGTTAGTATATTGATTTATTTCACCCAAATGTACCTTTTCTAAGTCATCTGTTGGGGAGGGGCGACTGTTGTTGCCTTGGGGTCCATTTCGGCCAAGGTAGGAATGCTTTCCGAGTTGTACACATAATGGATTCTTGGAATGGTCTCTTTTGTGATTTTCTTCAAACTCGCATTGTAGCATTGTCTGGCTTCCTTATGATCTGCATGCACTGTCGTCACTGTGTTATCCTGCAAGGGAAACTTGACACATAGATGAATGGTAGAGACAATAGCTCCAAAAGAGTTAAATGATGTGTGTCATAAAATGATATTGTAAGAACTAACACAATTGACTACCAGAAACTGGATGTCTAGTGTTTTGGAACTTGGGGGTTCTCCCAATATTGTTCTTAACCATACGTAACCTGCTATAAGGACTCTTTTTCCTGAGAACCCTGCCAATTTTTCTCCTGATGGTTGCAATGCCTTGTCGCTTAGCTGCATCTTTTTGAACGTGGAGTAGAATAAGACATCGGCACTGCTTCCTGGATCGAGTAGGACCTTTTTCACGGTTAGTTCTCCCATGTGTACTGAGATCACCACTGGGTCGTCTAAATTTGGCGTCTGTGATTTAAAGTCGTCAGCATTGAAACTGATGTGGGCGGCTGAGGTCGGGGCTGGTGGGTTTTGATGAGATCCTTCCATTGTCATCATCGTTCGATAGCATCTTTTTCTGGCTGTGTTAGTGATTCCTCCTCCAGCGAAGCCACCTAATATGTAGTTTATGACTCCCTTGGAGGCAGGAGTCTCCACTGGGCCACGCCATATTCCTTTTTCTCTATGATCCGAGTTATACCTCAGTTTGTCCATGTCCTTGGTTGGCTCCTTCCGACTTCTGGAGCTAACGTATTTGTCTAATAATCCCTGTCTTACTAACCTCTCCAGTAGGTCTTTAGCTACTATGCATTCATCAGTTGTGTGGCCAAACTTTTGGTGGAACGCGCAGGATTTGCTTTTGTCCATGTATTTCTAATCTTGGTATGTTCCTGCCTTGCTTGGTGGCTTTATGAGTCTATTGTGCAGTATCTCTTTAATGATGTCTTCTCTTCTGGTATTAAACCTGGTGTACGAATCAAACTTCGGAGTTAATTTAAAAGGTTTTTTGGAATCTTTGTTATGGTACCTGTATGGCTTGTCTTCTTCCTTTCGCGATGGTGGCCTCTCATTCCTTCGTGTTTCATGCAATTCCTCTATTTCAATTTGTCCAGTAGCTTTGTCTCGGAACTCCTCTAATGTTTTCGATTTCACCACGGCTATAGCTTCCTGGAATTTCTCAAGTCGGAGGCCACTTTTGATGGCATGCAACTGTACTGCTGGATTATGGTCGGGGATCTCCATAGCTGCTATTGTGAAGCGTGTCATGTAATCCTTTAAGCTTTCATGCTGCCCTTGTTTCATTGTGCTGAGGTAGTCTGAGTCCCTCACATATATCTTGGATGCCACAAAATGATTGATAAACATCTTGGCAAACTCGTCAAAGCTGGCTGTGGATCCTGTAGGCAAATTAGAAAACCACAATAAAGCAGCTCCATCTAAAAAAGGTTGGAGAAGAACGGCACAGGATGGGATCAGAGTCACTGTTGAGGAACATCATAGACTCAAATTTCGTGACATGAACTTTAGGATCTCCGATCCCTTTATATGGCATGAGGGTCATAGGAAGTGTAAAGTTCTTAGGCATTTTGAAACTCACTATCTCTTCGGAAAACGGGTTGGTTCGCGATCTTCCGGTTTTGGGGGGTGTTTCCCCTATCTTTGCGTTGGATTCTGATTGGTACTCTTCGTGTTGATCAGCTTTTGTTTATTTGCTATTGACTTTTCATTCTCTATTATTTTGTACTGCTGCTAACAGCTCGGCCATCCGCTGATTTTCTACTAGGAGGGTGGCGTTAGTGGGCATGAGATTGGCATTAGTTCAAGGGTGTTGCTAAGTTTCAGAGAGATTGATCATGCTTCCTTCTCTGCAAAGAAAAAAGGGTACAAGGTAGATATGGATAGGTTATAAAAATTAAAGTATCGGGATGGGGTGAAGTTATACTCTTCGGGGCCCATGGTGGGCGCCAAATGTTCTTGCAAGGACACTCTTTTCGAGCTATATGTCGGCTCCTTGTTGATCTTGGTATGCTTGATTGTTTTAGCCGGATCGGGAATATCCTTGTGAACTCGGACCCGAGCGTGGTACCTGCAAAAAGGACTCTGGCGCTTGATAAATCCGCATTTCATGGTATTTGTATGCTCTAATTGGGTGGATTTTATCAACTTTTCTTACACTTATTCAATGAAATAGCATAATTTCATGATTTCTTCCTAAATTGTGCTTGAAAGTGAAAACACGCTTTTTAGGCTTTTTAATTGCTAAATTTTATTCACTTTAATCCCATTTGGTGCCTTGATGTATTTGTTAAGTAATTTCAGGTTTCCAAGGCAAGTATGGGTTGAAGGAGTGAGGAAAAGAGCATGCAAAAGGGAAGAAACCATGAAGAAATGGAGTTTGGACATTTCAGCATCCGTGCGTGTGCACAGGCGACACATACGCGTGGATGGAATTTCATCCGGCGACGCGTATGCGTGACCCGAATCACGTGAGCTCATTAATGCAAATTGTTGGGGGCGAATTTTGGGCCTCCAAAACCTAGTCCAACTCATTTTTGAAGCTATTTCAATCCCAATTCAAGTGGAAACAAGGGGGGACAATTAGGTTTAACTTTTATCATGTTTTAGTGTAATTCTCTAGAGAGAGAAGCTCCCCCCTCTCTCTAGAATTAGGGTTTCATTAGTTAATTTCTCTTTAATTTCAGTCTTTATTTCTTGTTTTAATATAGTTTCATTTATGTTTCTATGCTTTCTTGTCTTTATCTTCTTCATCTCTTTTGTTATTTTCTCTTTTATGTCAATTTTTCATGTTATGAACACTTTTGTTATTTTAATTATAATTAATGCAAATTTATGTTTCCATGTCATTTGTTGCTTTCTTTAGTTGTTAGTGTTATTTTCTTGCTTTTGGTACTTAGCTTTTATTTTTAATGAAATTTAATGTTATTTTGTTTTCATGCACACTAAGTGTTTGATAAAATGCTTGGCTTAGTTTTTACTTAGTTTTTCTCCACTCTTGGCTTGAAATTGATGACTTTGGTGACCCTTGAGTCATTGATGTCTGGTACACGAAATTGTGATTCACACTTCTCTCACAACTCCATGCAGCTGACCAGCAAGTGCATTGGGTCGTCCAAGTAATACCTTACGTGAGTAAGGGTCGATCCAACGAAGATTGTCGGAAAATAATATTTTTGGATTTTTGAAAGGTTGAACAGGGAAAATAAATTGGAGGAAAAATAAATTAATAACTAGAAAAACTCTTGACAAGATATGAAAACTGGATGTCCTATCCTAGTTATCCTTATCAATTATGATGAGAATTGGATTTTGCTCCCACCTTATTAACCTCTAACAATAAAGGTAAGTTAAGTGGATGAATCAATTTGATTCCTCAGATCC
This sequence comes from Arachis hypogaea, assembly GCF_003086295.3. Classification (NCBI taxonomy): domain Eukaryota; kingdom Viridiplantae; phylum Streptophyta; class Magnoliopsida; order Fabales; family Fabaceae; genus Arachis; species Arachis hypogaea. The sequence continues at coordinate 43,387,183 of NC_092041.1, read as the reverse complement.
TAGTCAATTCCTAAGAGAAGACTAGAGTTATTGGAATTCAAATTAATTGGCAAAGATAACAATTATCAATCACAATGAGTTTGATAACTCAAGTGTCTCCAATTAATCAATTCATCAATTAAAGCCAAGAATATAAAAAGCTAAGTAAAAATCATAAATCTGAAATACCTCAATGTATATTAATTAAGAAAATCAATCCTAACATGGAGTTCATAAACCAATATTAACAAACTAAAATAATAGAATAAATAAAAGTAGAAGAGAAAATAAATTTAAAGGAACATTGAACCTGGAATTAAACAGACGGATAAATCATAATCCTAAATCCTAATCCTAATCCTAAGAGAGAGGAGAGAGCCTCTCTCTCTCTCTCTCTAAAACTACATCTAAAACCTGAAATTGTGAATAATGAATGTTGTATGTTGAATGGATGTATTCCCCACTTTATAGCCTCTAATATGTGTTTTCTAGGCCGAGAACTGGGTCAAAACTCGGCCTAAAATCGCCCCCAGGGATTTCTGTTAATTCTGCAAATCGCGCATGTCACGCGTACGCGTCGTCCACGCGTGCGCGTTGTCCACGCGTGCGCGTCGTCCACGCGTGCGCGTCGTCCACGCGTGCGCGTCGTCCACGCGTGCACGTCGTCCAGCGTTTTCCTTGCCACGCGTACACGTCGTCCACTCGTTCGCATCATTCGTGCATATTCTAATCCACGTGTTCGCGTCAGGCACGTGAACGCATCATTGCGATTTTTTCCATTTCGCGCTGTCGTGTGAGCCATGCGTCCGCGTCGGTGTTCGCTGGTCATCTCCTTGGTTTCTTGTGTTCCTTCCATTTTTGCAAGCTTCCTCTCCATTCTCTACGCCATTCCTGCTCTATGAAGCCTGAAACACTTAACACATGGATCATGACATTGAATGGTATAAAGGAGAATTAAAATACACAATAAAAAGATCTCTAGGAAGCAAGTTTTCAACCATAGAATAACTTTGGGAAGGAATTGTAATATCATGCTAATCATATGAATAAGTGGGTAAAGACTTGATAAAACCACTCAATTAAACACAATATAAATTATAAAATAATGGTTTATCACCCAACACTCGCGAGTTTGAAGCTCGTCACAGTCATTCCATCCCAAATCCTACTCGGAATACCACAGACAAGGTTTAGACTTTCCGGATCTCAAGAAAGCTGCCAATTGATTCTAGCTTTTACCACGAAGACTCTGATCTCATGGAATAGAAGGCTCTGTTGTCAGGAGAGGCAACCATGCATCATGGACTAGGAGGCCAAGAGATATGCATTCAAGCTTGTTTTCAGGTAGAACGGAAGTGGTTGTCAGACATGCATTCATAAGTGAGAATGGTGATGAGTGTCACTTGATCATCACATTCATCATGTTGAAGTGCGAATGGATATCTTAGAACAAGAATAAGCTTGAATTGAATAGAAAACAGTAGTAATTGCATTAATTCATGAGGAACAGCAGAGCTCCACACCTTAATCTATGAGGTATAGAAACTCCACCGTTGAAAATACATAAGTGATGAAGGTCCAGGCATGGCCATTTGGCCATGCCTCCCAAATAACATGAAACAATCAAAAAAGGGTTCAAAGACCTGATCCCAAGATCAAAGATGATCAAAAGATGAAAATACAATAGTAAAAGGTCCTATTTATAGTGAACTAGTAACCTAGGGTTTACAGAAATAAGTAAATGATGTAGAAATCCACTCCCGGGGAACACTTGGTGTGTGCTTGGGCTGAGAATTGAAACTTTCATGTGCATAGGCTTCTCTTGGAGTTAAACGCCAGCTCTGGTGCCAGTTTGGGTGTTTAACTCCAGCTTTTATGCCAGTTCTGGCGTTTAACACCAGAAAAGGGTCTCTGACCGGCGTTTTGACGCCAATTTGGGCCATCAAATCTCGAGCAAAGTATGAACTATTATACATTTCTGGAACGCCCACGATGTCTACTTTCCAATGCAATTGAGAGCGCACCAATTGGGCTTCTGTAACTCAGTAAAATCCATTTCGAGTGCAGGGAGGTCAGAATCCGACAGCATCTTCAGTCCTTTCTCAGCCTCTGAATCAGATTTTTGTTCAGGTCCCTCAATTTCAGCCAGAAAATACCTGAAATCACAGAAAAATACACAAACTTATAGTAAAGTCCAGAAATGTGATTTTTGCATAAAAACTAATAAAAATATACAAAAAACTAACTAAATCATGCTAAGAACTACCTAAAAACAATGCCAAAAAGCGTATAAATTATCCACTCATCACAACACCAAACTTAAATTGTTGCTTGTCCCCAAGCAACTGGAAACAAAATAGAATAAAAAGAAGAGAATATACAATAAATCTCACAATATCAATGAAACTTAGTCCCAATTAGATTAGCGGGACTAGTAGCTTTTTGCTTCTAAACAGTTTTGGCATCTCACTTTATCCTTTGAAATTCAGAATTATTGGCATCTATAGGAATTCAGAATTTAGATAGTGTTATTGATTCTCCTAGTTCAGTATGTTGATTCTTGAACACAGCTACTTTATGAGTCTTGGCCGTGACCCTAAGCACTTTGTTTTCCAGTATTACCACCGGATACATAAATGCCACAGATACAAAATTGGGTGAACCTTTTCAGATTGTGACTCAGCTTTGCTAAAGTCCCCAGTTAGAGGTGTCTAGAGTTCTTAAGCATACTCTTTCTGCTTTGGATCACGACTTTAACCACTCAGTCTCAAGCTTTTCACTTGGACCTTCATGACACAAGCACATGGTTAGGGACAACTTGATTTAGCCGCTTAGGCCAAGATTTTATTCCTTTTATCCCTCCTATCCATTAATGCTCAAAGCCTTGGATCCCTTTTACCCTTGACTTTTGGTTTAAAGGGCTATTGGCTTTTTCTGCTTGCTTTTTCTTTTTCTTTCTTTTTCTTTTTCGCCATTTTTTTTTCTTCTATTTTTTCTTTTTTTCCCACAAGCTTTGTTATTCACTGCTTTTTCTTGCTTCAAGAATCAATTTCATGATTTTTCATATTATCAATAACATTTATCTTTGTTCATCATTCTTTCAAGAGCCAACAATTTTAACATTCATAAACTTCACTATAAAAAATATGCATTGTTCAAGCATTCATTCAGAAAACAGAAAGTATTGCCACCACATCAAAATAATTAAACTAAATTCAAGATAAAATTTAAAATTCAAGTACTTCTTGTTCTTTTGTAATTAGGCATATTTTTCATTTAAGAAAGGTGAAGGATTCATGAAATTATTCATAGCTTTAAAACATATATACTAGACACTAATGATCATGTAATGAAGACACAAACATAGATAACACATAAAGCATAAAAATTGAAAAACAGAAAAGTAAGAACAAGGAAATCAAAGAACGGGTCCACCTCAGTAATGGCGGCTAGTTCTTCCTCTTGAGGATCCAATGGAACACCTGAGCTCCTCTATGTCTCTTCCTTGCCTTTGTTGCTCTTCCCTCATGGCTATTTGATCCTCTCTAATTTCATGGAGAATAATGGAGTGCTCTTGGTGCTCCATCCTTAGTTGCTCCATATTGGAACTTAAATCTCCCAAAGAGGTGTTGAGTTGCTCCCAATAGTTGTGTAGAGGAAAATGCATCCCTTGAGGCATCTCAGGGATTTCTTGATAAGGGACTTCCTCATGCTCTTGTTGATGCCCATGAGTGGGCTTTTTTATTTGCTCCATCCTCTTTTTAGTGACGGGCTTGTCCTCTTCAATGAGGATGTCTTCCTCTATGACAATTCCAGCTAAACTGCATAGGTGACAAATGAGATGAGGAAAGGCTAACCTTGCTAAAGTGGAGGGCTTGTCAGCCACTTTGTATAGTTCTAGAGGTATGATCTCATGAACTTCCACTTCCTCTCTAATCATGATGCTATGGATCATGATAGCCTGATCTACAGCCACTTCGGATCGGTTGCTAGTAGAAATGATGGAGCGTTGGATGAATTCCAACCAACCTCTAGCCACGGGTTTAAGGTCGTGCCTTCTTAGTTGAACCGGCTTGCCTTTGGAGTCTCTCTTCCATTGAGCTCCTTCTACACATATGTCCATGAGGACTTGGTCCAACCTTTGATCAAAGTTGACCCTTCTAGTGTAGGGGCGTGCATCTCCTTGCATCATTGGCAAGTTGAATGCCAATCTTACATTTTTCGGACTGAAATCTAAGTATTTCCCCCAAACCATTGTGAGCTAATTCTTTGGGTTCGAGTTTATACTTTGATAACGGTTCCTAGTGATCCATGCATTAGCATAGAACTTTTGAACCATTAAGATTCTGACTTGTTGGATAGGGTTGGTGAGAGCTTCCCAACCTCTTTTCCGAATCTCTTGTCGGATCTTCGGATACTCATTCTTCTTGAGCATGAAAGGGGCCTCTGGGATCACCTTCTTCTTGGCCACAACTTCATAGAAGTGGTCTTGATGGGCCTTTGAGATGAATCTCTCCATCTCCCATGACTCAAAGGTGGAAGCTTTAGCCTTCTCTTTCCTCTTTCTAGAGGTTTCTCCGGCCTTAGGTGCCATAAATAGTTATGGAAAAACAAAAAGCAACGCTTTTACCACACCAAACTTAAATGGTTTGCTCGTCCTCGAGCAAAAGAAGAAAGAAGAGACGGAGAAGAAGAAAAAATGGAGGAGATGGAGGGTGAAGAAGGGTTCAGCCAAGGAGGGGAAAAGTGTATATGAGGTGTGAAAATGAAGGAGTAATGAGGGGTTTATATAGGAGTGGAAGAGAGGGGTGTCCGTGTGTAAGGAAAAGTTTTTGAATTTTGAATGGTGGGGTAGGTGGGGTGTTTGGCAAAGAGTGGATGGAGGTGATTAGTGAAGGGTATTGGAGAAATGGAGGTGATTGGTGAGGGGTATTTGAGAAAGAGTGTTATTGGAATGTGTGAAGAAAAGAGTGAGTGAGTTGAGGTAGGTGGGGATCCTGTGGGTCCACAGATCCTGAGGTGTCAAGGATTTCTCATTCCTACACCATTCTGGCGTGTAAAATGCCCTCTGAGTGCTAATCCTGGCATTAAACGCCAGGTTGCTGCCCATTCCTGGCGTTAAATGCCAGCTTTTCTTCCTTTTCTGGCATTTAACGCTAGTTTAGTGCCCTTTTCTGGCGTTAAACGCTAGTCTGGTGCCCTTTTCTGGTGTTAAACGCCAAGAATGGTGCCAGACTGGGCGTTTAACGCCCATTCTGCTACCCTTACTAATAAGCGCTTCTTTAATGTCAATAGCTTGACAGTGAGCTCTCATGGAGCTTCACAGATGTTCAGAGCATGGTTGGGGCCTCCCAACACTAAACTTAGAGTTTGAATGTGGGGGCTCTGTTTGACTCTGTATTGAGAGAAGCTTTTCATGCTTCTTCTCTATGTGTGCAGAAGGAGATCCTTTAGCCTTAAACACAAGGTAGTCCTCATTCATTTGAAGAACAAACTCTCCTCTGTCAACATCAATCACAGCTTTTGCTGTGGCTAGGAAGGGTCTGCCAAGGATGATGGATTCATCCTTATTCTTCCCAGTGTCCAGGATTATGAAGTCAGTAGGGATGTAAAGGCCTTCAACCTTCACTAAGACATCCTCTACAAGTCCATAAGCTTGTTTTCTTGAATTGTCTGCCATCTCCAGTGAGATTCTTGCAGCTTGTACCTCAAAGATTCTTAGTTTCTCCATTACAGAGAGTGACATGAGGTTTACACTTGACCTCAGGTCACACAGAGCCTTTTCAAAGGTCATGGTGCCAATAGTGCAAGGTATTAAGAACCTTCCAAGATCCGGTTTCTTTTGAGGTATCTTCAACTGAGCCAAGGTGTTTAGTTCATTAATGAGCAATGGAGGTTCATCCTCCCAAGTCTCATTACCAAATAATTTGGCATTCAGCTTCATGATTGCTCCAAGGTACTTAGCAACTTACTCTTTAGTAATATCTTCAGAATCCAATAGCATTTTCAGTCATTTCTCAGCCTCTGAATAAGATTTTTGCTCAGATCCATCAATTTCAGCCAGAAAATACCTGAAATTACAGAAAAACACACAAACTCATAGTAAAATCCAGAAATGTGATTTTTGCATAAAAACTAATAAAAATATACTCAAAACTAACTAAATCATGCTAAGAACTACCTAAAAACAATGCCAAAAAGCGTATAAATTATCCGCTCATCAATCTCCATTCTTGTTTGATACATTAGAGTAGTTAGTTGATTTGGTTTCCATTGACTCTATGTGACCCTTAGTGTTGACATAGGACTTATGGATTGAAATTAACTATGCCTACTTGATTTATCTTTGATGTAAGGTTGACTAAGTAGGATTAACTTTTGATAATCATCATGTGTTTGTGGTCAATAACTAGGATAGGTAACCTTAGCTCTCAATAACTTGCCAAGAGATTTCTTGCACTTAAAGTTTTCTTTCTTTGCATTTAATTGCTTTGACGTTTATTGAATTGACTTTTACTTTCTTGCATGTTTAATTTTCATACTCTTGGTTGAGAAATTAGTTGTTTAGGTGGAATTGAGTTGTGGATGTCCATTCCGCATTGTGTGAGGATTGTTAATTGATTTGGTTTCCCTTGACTCTAGGTGACCCACTAGTGTTGACTTAGGACTTAGGGATTGGGATCAATTATTCCCTTTTGACTAATTCTTAAGTAGGATTGACTAATTGGGATTAATTCCACACAATTGCCATGTTTGTGGTCCACAACTAGGATAGGAATCCTTAATTACCCAATTATCACCAAGAGTCCTTTTTACTATTTGATTTCTATTTGCATTGCTTCTACTTGCTTTCTTTTAGTTTCTTGCATGCTCATTTCATTTCTTACTATTTACATTCCTTGCCTCTCTTGTCTTCAATTCCTATTTCCTCCATATCCAATAATAGACACTTAATTACAACTCCTAGGGAAGACAACCCGAGAGTCTAAATACTCTCGGTTAATTGTGTTTTGATTGTGACTATTCATTTGATTGATTGTCAAATTGTCAGGTTTGGACTATACTTACAACGCCAATTCTATTTTGATGAAAAATTCCTAACCCATGCTTTTCACCGTTCATCAACGCCCAAGTCAGTAAAGGAATAATTTAAATAAAAAGTGTGTATATGATTGTGGATACTGTTTCGTAGTATGTTGTTGTGAGACGAATTATTTGTGTGTTTTATCATTGACACGGTGCTCGTTTTATAGCTTGGTGTGGAGTTTAACAGTTTGTTTCATCCAAGATTCTGGTGACTGATTTCCTTCCGAGATTGTGGAGAGTATTCTGTTGAGATAGAGCCATTGTGCCGAGATATAACTCGGTTTTATCTGAGATCTTAGGGATACAGTACAATATATATTATTATATTAAAATATAATTAATTAAATTTGTTTACGTAAAAAGATAAATTTAATTTTTACACATCTCAAAATAACTTTTGGTTAGATTATTTATTTTTATTTATACAATTTAAAAATTCTAACTATATTATAAAATTAGATGTTGCAAATTTAAAAATATTAATTGTATTATAAATTTTTTTAATATTAATATTTTTTAATGGTGAATTATTTTTAAATTTATAAATTTAAATAATATTATTGTAAAAAAAATAACTAATATAATCTTAATTATTTTAATTAATTAAATAAATAGGATCACAATAAGGACTAAAGTTAGTTTCTCCTAATAGAGAAGAGGAAAATGTTTTGAATTTCTATTTAATATTTATATGTAAATATTGATATGGAGTTATTTTTTATGACAGATGGACCATGAATAAATATTGAGATGAATTCTCTACTAAATATGGTCTTATGTAACTGATCCTTACTAATTCTAATATAAGTGTAGTCCAATTAACAATCGACTTAATTTGGTGGCTATTTTTTTTTTCTCGAACAGATTTTACCATTATGGTATCCACTGTCATAATTATTACTTAGTGTACAAAAAAAATTCATATATATAAATAAGTTACGGTTAAAATACAAATTGCTTTTTAATGTTTATATAGACTTTTCAATTATTTATTTATTTTAATTTTTTTATTTTCATTTTCACATTTCTTTTTCTTTTTGATGGTGTCAATTTATGAGATTTTTATTAAATAGATATTTAATTTTTTTATTTACTAAAATAAATAATTTGGAGACAATTTATATTTTTAAATCTTATTATTTATATTATTTATAGTGTAAATAAATTGATTTTACAAGTATTTTATTTACACTGTAAACGAAATAAGAAACATACATCTATAAACGTCTTATAAGTATACATGTGTTCTATATCAGAACATAATTTAAACGAAAAATGTACATAATTAATTTGTTTACTATAAATAAGATATACACAAACAACATATTATATATATATATATATATATATATATATATATATATATAGTAAAATCAGTTACCACAATCAATCAGTTAGCTATTTATATATCTTGATACTCTATAAATACAAAACAAACCACCATCCAAATCAATATTTTACGCGCTCAAAACCCAAGCATTCACTGACAAAGCACGCATTACACAAAACGCATAAACCTATTCTCCTTCCCTTTGTCATAAGACTTCTCCCTCTAACGGCATTCATTGCTTTCGCTGGTCATCGCCTTCGTCCTACCACAGCAAATTTTTGCCTCTCTTCCTTCTTCATGGTTGCCATGTCTTTTTTTTTTCCTTCTTGACAACGAAGAGAAACTCAGTTTCATGACAAGATAGGTCTTTTATCAATTTATAATATTTAGATTTATAGCATAAATTTTATTTTCTTATTTTTTGCATTCTTTTCATTCCTTTAATATGTTGCAGTTCTACCTATTATTATTTCATTTTTCTTAGTCTTGCAAAACACAACACTTTACTCTCTCTTTACAAAATCCATATTACCTATTTCTTAAAATGCTTCACCTGGTTTGGCAATATTTTTTTCTCAAGTTTTCATTCTTACTGGTATAGTTATGATATGTTTATATATTTTTGAAAAGGATAAATTTAATAATCCAAATTTTTTTTTAGTAAAAGAAGGACTTACTTTAATTTGGAATGTGTTTAATTATAGTTTTATTCTTGAATTTCGATGAAGAACATGTTTGATTATAACTTTATTATCTGTAGCTTTTTTGATTATAGTTTTATTCTTGCACTTCGTTGTGGAGCATGTCTTCTTATAATCTTATTATTGAACTTTGATTTAGGACTTGTTTGATTATGATCTTATTCATGAATTTTGATTTGCAGCATGTTTGATTATACTGAAAAACTTCAATTTGTAAACACCAAAAGACTTACTTCACCACATGCAAGAAGTGTACCAAGAAATGGACAAAGAACATAAAAGATAAGAGCCGCTATATAAAACATAGACTGAGAATGTGAAAGATAAAAAAGACACAAGTCCAATGTTTAATTGTTATTGCTAAAATATTTTATTACCGTTTTTATTTGCATTTTTCTTGATCATAATTGAGTTTTATTACCATGTTATTTCCTAATACATGAATTCCAAGCATAGCTCTTTTTTTTTCTTTCTTGATTTTCATTCAACTATCCATTATATACTTTGCAATTTGCATCGAATTATGAACCTTTTTTTGGATCTTGATTATGCAGGACCTGACATTTAGCACAAATGAGGCTGGAACTACGTTAAACCATAGTTTACATGATTGAATATTTTATTTGAGTTGTTTATATTCATGTTTAAATATTATCAGGGGATAAATTTGACTGTGCAATAGTATACAAAGATTTATTATACTTTGGTAGTTTGATTATCCAGGTTTTAAGTGAAAGTTCAAACTCTTACTATAATTAGATTATAATTAAAAAGGATTGAAATCATATTACAAAATTCAACTATAATCAAACAAACCTAAAGTAATAATCAAACTCAAACATTTAAATCAAAGTTCAAATTCATATATGATTAGATTTTTTTCTAAAGATAGATTTATTCATTTCATTAACTTAAGAAATGATTATAGTGTCCCACTGGGACAAAAGATAGAAAGGTGGGGGTTAATCGAATGCAGATCACCGTGCTACATAGCATTCTAAAAAGAAGGGAAAAGTAACAATTCCTAAAAAGATTTCTGATCCAAATTTCTTGTACTCTGATACAGTGAAATAGGCAATACATGTAATCTCTTTGTAAGACCCCGTATTTAAAAAAAATAAATAATAAATTTATTTATAATTTATTATATTTAATTAAGATTATATTTTTAAGAGATTTTATATATAAATTAAGTAATTTTTTATTTATGATTTAAAACTTTAATAATTAAATAATAATAAAGATTTAATATACTCTAAGTTGAATAATTAGATTTATAATTTTATTTTATGATTATAAAGGAAATTGATTTTTATTATCTCTAATAATTGAATTAGAGAATTTGTTTGAAAATAAATTTTAAGTTGATAATTAAATAGAACTTTTATAAATATTATTATTGAATTAAAATTAATTTTTAATTACTCTATTATTCCTAATTTTATTAAAAATTACCTAAACTACTCAAAAAATTTTAAACTGAAATCCTAACCCTAATATAACCTTAATAGCCACCATTCACCCCCTCAAGAACCCTTACCCATCGAAGAAAGAAAAGAAGGAAAAATCAGAAGCAGGGAAGGAAGGAGAGAGGAAGGAGGGAAAGTGAGAGGGAACTGCCGCGGAGTTTGTCGCCGCCACCATCGCCAAACGTCGTCGTCGCCGCTGTTCCGTCAAGAAGAGACCAAACCGCGAGGGAGGAGAAAGTCGCGCATTGCCGTTGCACCTTCTTCGCCGCCGTCGTCTAGGGAGCTACCATATCTAGGAGCTGCGAGGAAGCTTGTAGCCGTCGATCCGCCATTGAGCCACCACCGGGAGACAGACTTGCAAAGAGAGAGACGAACGCGAAGAGAGAGAGAAGAGCTCGTCACTGCCGCTACATGCATCGTCACCGTTCGCGCGCTTCGCCGCTGCTATTGGGGATGCGATTGTCGAGTTTCTGGCTTCCGAATAACAACGTTGTCGGTGCCGAAGATTGCTGTCGGAGATGCATGTCCATTTCGTCGTTCTTATTCATGACTATAAGTTGCTCTCGCTTCGAAGCTCTCACTGTTATTGTTCTGCTAATCTGTTATTGAGAATTTTAAGTTATGGATGTCATAGGGTTAATTTTCTGAGCTTACATACACTGGAAGTTGTTGGAACTGCCGTGGGCCGATAAAAAGGTGTTTTACATGTTTCATAGCTTTCGGGTTTCGACAATCAAGGTAGGGGGTTCATTTTTTTAAAATTACAAGTTTTAATTTAAGAATGCTCGAAAGTATAGTAGATAATTGCAAATATGTTAACAATTTTAATGTTATTGAACTTGGATTCTTGGTTGGGAATCGTTGGCTGTGGTTCTAATTGAGTTTTTGGTTGTGAAAGTGAACGATAATTGATTTTGGTGTTAGTATGATGATGATTATGTGCCTGTGAATTGAAAATTTGTTTAATGCTTATAAGGTTGTTTGAGATTGATTGCTTGTCGGAAGTTTTAGTTTCTACTTAATAGCGTTGTAATTGGTTACTGAATCAAATTCTAATGAGTAATTTATGAAATGGAAGTCTGTTGAATGATGAAAAGATTTTAGTTTGGAAATTGTTGTTAATTGAATATGCTAGCTTGATTGGATATTGTTGTATTGAATGCTAACGTGAACCGTTGGTTACTAAACTGAAATAAAGTAGGTTGATTATTGAGAAATATGCTGTATCGATGTTGTGGAATCAGACTAATGAATTGTTGAGAAAATGAGGGAGCTCGGAGGGGTGTTGAAGTCTAACTTTTAAGAGAATGTTTTGTCCGAATTTTTATAAAAGTATACGAAAAAGTGATTTTGTTTTGAAAATTAATTTGTACTTACATTAAGAAGCGAACTTTGTATTAAAAACATGATTTACAAGCTTATTTTGAAAAATGGTTTTGAAATTGAATTTGGCTAGCTTTTAGATTTATAAAATGATTTGGCATTGGATTTTGAATGTCTAATGTATCAAGGATGATCTTTGAGAATAAAAAATGACTTGGTCGGGACCTTGGAAGGGTGGCATAGTCCGAATTTTAGAGGAAATGCTGCCAAAATTTTTATAAAATTTGGGACTTTATTTGAAATGCTATTTTAAAAGATTTGGTTTTGGAAAGTAAAATTATTTGAGACTTATTTAGTTGGAAAAAAAATTATTTTATTTTGAATTCGATTTATTAAGAAAAGTATAATGTTTTAAATTCTATCTTTTAGGAAAAGAGTTTGGTCTAAGTAATGATTTGAGTTAGGTTTATTTAGGAAAGGAATCTCTGCCACAGGAAAGCAGAGAATAAAGATTAAAAGAATGTATTAACTAAAAGGGTCTCTGCCACAGGAGAGCAGAGGCCATGGATAAAGAAAAAGCTTTAAAAGGTAGTCTACCACAGGAGAGCAGATAAGACTTTGTTTGGGCCTTAGTGCCAAATGTATAGTGGGGACGCCCACACACTGAGGAACTGTTTTCCAGATGTAAGCACGTTGAAAGTCACACTGTATGCGGCTTAGCCATAAGGCTTATAAGAACACAGTATGCATCTGGAAAGCCATATCTGGAACTCGTACCCGGGTAATGTCGGGGGTGGGTAGGCAACCGACACATGAGCCCATGGGCTGCATTAGGAATAGACATGTATCATGTTGTTTGCACATTTGCATTTGATTGTGTTTGCTTATCTAGTTTCTCTGTGATTGTGCTGTTTGTCTTATTGTAATTTGTTTGTGTGTTGATTTGTTTCTTGTGCTATTAGTTGATATATTGAGGTGACTGAGAACTGAGGTTGTGATTGAAATTTGTTTAAGTTCAGAAATTTAAAGAAGGTAATTAGTTATATAAAGTAAAAGTAAAAAGTATTTCCAAAGGTTTAATAAAATGGTTTTACTGGGTAAGTTAATTATTTGCATTAAATTCATTACTTTTACGACATTCTCATTCCCTACTGAGAACGTGTGGATTGTTCTCACCCAAAATATTCCACCGTTTCAGTGACAAGTTCAAAGATTCAGTATGAAGTTATGGACGATTAGTAGATTTATTTGTGATACTTATTGTTTTTATAGAGTTTCCTTACCTTGTTGCTGTAGTTTTTATTTTATTCAAAGGGATAGGAATTGTATCTGAATTTTATTTTAATTCTTTTGTATAATATTTATTATTGTTAATAATTATGTGATTATTATTACTTGGTGTTCTTTTATATATGATTTTAATTGATAAAAACAAAATTTTTTGGCATTTTCTATAAAACTGAAACACGATATCGAATTAAAGGCTCAATTTAAATAGTAAATAAGGAAAACAGGTTAGTAACTCCTTACTTTTGGTTTAATCATGACGTGCTAAAAGTTAGGGTGTTACACTCTTCCTTTCTGTGGCAGAAAGGGCATTGTGGAGTTGCTGTTGCAACTCGCCGATGGAGGTTCATCATGACCAGAAGGCTCTCTAGCAGGGCGCGCCAAATCCTATTATAAAAATGATATTATAATCAAACAAGCCCAAAGTAATAATCAAACTCAACGAGTGTGATAAACCACTATTTTATGGTTTATCTTGTGCTCAATTGAGTGGTTTTTATTAAGTCTTTGCACACTTATTCATACTATTTGCATGATTTTACAATTCCTTTCTAGAATTTGTTATATGATTGAAAACTTGCTTCTTAGAGTCTTTAATCTGTGTATCTTAATCATCTCTTATTACCATTCGATGCATTGATATGTGTGTTAAGTGATTTCAGAGTTTATAGGGCAGGAATGACTCAGATGATGGAAAAAAAGCATGCAAAAGTGGAAAGAATACAAGAACTTGAAGAAATTGTTAAGCTGTCCAGCCTGACCTCTACGCACTCAAATGGTCATAACTTGAGCTATAAAGGTCCAAATGATGTGATTCCAGTTGCGTTAGAAAGCTAACGTCCAGGGCTTCGATTTGATATATAATTTGTTATAGTGGTCATACAGATAGGCAACGCAAATGCGTGATTCACGTGGATGCATTGCAGTGACGAAAATCAGCGTGGCAGATTTTGCCCCCAGCGGTTTCTGAGCTATTTCCGACCCAGTTTTAAACCTAGAAAATACAGATTAAAAGCTGCAAAGTAGAGGAATGAAGGGAGACGACTCATAATTCACTTTTTATAATTTAGATGTAGCTTTTAGAGAGAGAAATTCTCTCACCTCTCTTAGGATTAGGATTTAGAATTTCTATTATATTTCACTACACCAAATTCAACATATAGCTACACTTAATTTGTGACGGTTGTTTTAAGAGTCTCTATTAATTAACATCGTGACATTTATACACTTAATTTTAAAAGCGTCAATACTCTGTATATATCTTTCACTATTTTTTTAACTTTCTAATTTTTTTAAAACAGGATTTCACTATTTCACTGTGGTTTCCGATGAGATGAGAAGAGGCGAAGAACAGAGAAAGTAACGCAGCAACCTTCACCATGCTACAGTTTGTCGTTCATCGTCTCACCATTCACCATCGCGGTTTGCATTCGCTGTTCATTGTCGCGGTTCGCCATCGCCGTCCTTGCATCGTCCGGTGACTTTTTCTTCTTTTCTAACCTCAATACTTGACATTGATAGCGAGTATTCAATTGTTCTTCTATTATAATTTTTACCCCTGCAATTTCTTTGTTGTTGCTTCATGTTTGTTGTGCTGAAATTGTTGCAATTGTTAGTTCTTAGTACTCTATTTTGTTGTAATTTATCGTAATGATTATATCCTCATGTTCATATTTGCTATTTTTATTTGAATTCTCTTATTTATTTTTTTGCACTCAACATGTTCGATAAAATGCTTCAACTAGATTTCTTTGAATGCTGTATTTCTTGTTTCTTCTTTTGATTTCTTTGATTTTTTGTGCTTTGATGATATCATGAACGGGTTAGTGATCTTCTTGAATGATGCAAATTGCTACAATAGAGATGGAAAAGCTAATTTGCTGAACTTATTGTTTACTGGTGGTTAATCACGAGATATAATTTATTTATCTAGAAACTGTTGACACTTATCTTGATTGTTGCAATTATGGCACTTAAGATTATCTATCTAGAAATACTAATAAAGATTTGTAAAATATATAGTATTTGTAAAATATATAGTTCTTTAATATTTTTGCTGGAACTGGAAAAAATCAACCTGGGTTTCCTGTTCAAGTGACTGACCTTTTTTTTTTGGTTTTCCCAAACGGTATCCCCTAACCCGACAGGTTAAGGACTAATCCATCGCAGATATGAGCTCCATTTAAGGGTCTGCTGCTGGCCAATGAGTTGCTGCATGCACGGTTCGAACTCCCGACACTTGCTTAAGCGGACGAGTGAGCTGACCACTCGACCAACTCAAGTTGGTAACTGACCTTTGTAGCTATTCTCTGTAAATAATGCCACTTTTAATTAATATGCAGGCCTATGTAGACTCGAGTGTAATTATGGGCCAGACTGGCTACTACCAGAAGGATGTTGAGAAGTTTGCAAACATCAAATACATGTGATGTAACCCAGAAAATGGTTTTTTCCCTGATTTGTCTTCTATTTCCCGACCAGATATCATCTTTTTTTGCTCGCCAAACAACCCTACCGGTGCTACGGCAACAAGAGAGCAATTGACCCAACTTGTTAAGTTTGCTAAGGACAATGGGTCTATAATAAGTTTGCAATGTACATCTCTGGTGACAATCCACGCTCGATCTTTGAAATTCCCGGAGCCAAAGAGGTCAGTCTGTATTATGATTTGATGTTTAAAAATCTGTCCTTATCTTCATTCTTAACTGCAGTTATGATACTTAAGAGTGCATGGCTTATAATAAAATGCAGATAATGTCAATTATTTGGAAACAAGTTCCATGCCTTTTGCATTTGGTTATTGTAATAGGCGTTTCCTTCCTTGAAAGTTTCTTGTTTATTGCATGACTCATGAGAAGTTGTAGCTTAGATCTAATGAATATTTTGTCTGAACAAAGTTATATCATCAGGAAAGTTGTTCAACATTAGTATAACATTTTGTTAAAAGTTGCCAAAAGTTTGTAATTCAACTATGAAACTGCTTTTTACATTTGACGAATACTGTTGATTTCTGTTGGATATCTGTGTGTATGACTGAGTGGTTATGGCAAATTACAGGTTGCCCTTGAGGTTTCGTCATTTAGCAAGTTTGCCGGGTTCACTGGAGTTTGACTGGGTTGGACTGTGATTCCGAAGCAGTTGTTGTTTTCTGATGGATTTCCTGTTGCCAAGGACTTCAATTGAATTGTATGTACTTGCTTCAATGGTGCATCAAATATTTCCCAGGCTGGTGGTCTGGCTTGCCTTTCACCAGATGGCCTTAAGGTCAGTTATTTAGTTTATTAGTTGTTTAACTAATCCATTCAATACACCATGGAAGGTATCCTCTCTTGCTCTGCCCTTTCTCCTTCCACACCCTAGAAAAAGGGTCCAAGAATTTATGATCCGAGAGTTTGTCGTCGCTCATGCACGATTACATGCTTTCTTAATCATTTAAAAAAAGCTACAAAAGTGACTTGCTGCGTTTGAATGCAGGCTATGCAAGACGTTATTGGATTCTACAAAGAGAACACTTAACATAATATTTAACAATGCAGGCTATGCGGTATCAGAGTCAGGAAGAATGACATGCTTTAATTGCATTGTGTTCCTGTTTCATTGCTTATGTCATTGATTTCAAATAAAGGGTCTTGTTGCAGTGTTTTCTATTGTGTTGTGGTTTATGTGTGCTTGTCTTTGTGGATTTGATAATTTAAATAGTCATTGTTAGGAACTCCCTTGTCAAGCAGAAAAGTGTCCTTGTTTTGTTAGGTTAACAGTGAAACAACACTGTTTCTTTGATTGAATCCATCTTTGCACGTCGTAGAGGCATCAATAACAGAGCTTAGCTTCACATTAGAATCAGCATAACGCTTAGCCTTGTAATTTTTAATGGGTTCTTTAATAATTGCGATGGCATCAGAATAAACTTGAAGACAATCATCTAAGCTTCTTTAAAACCATAGAGCAGGTTGGTTTCTTCAGGATATCTCGAACCATAAAGGGCAAACGCACTCCACCAGCATGTAAAGAGGTACAGTTGTTTAAGGCTTTCAGAGTTCAGACTAAACTATTTAATTTGCTGCTTCTTTTTTAAATTTCTTGCTGACAGCGCCGGCTAGAAATTCAAAATACTTGGTTAATAATTAAGATTATTAGAAATTTCTATTAGTCAACGCTTTAATTTTGAGCACTATCTTTGATTCTAATTTCATTAGTCAACGCTTGTATATGAGTTTTATGTAGGAGTGATTCTAATTTCTGCGGTATATTAGTCAACGCTTGTATATGCCTTATATGCCTCCAATACTAGAGAATATACCTGGTTGCATTACTTACATACAAGCATATATGATTGTGATGTTTGGTTCCCCAACTTCTTTCCTATGCGGCACTGAGTAAATGGGTTCCTTCATTGTGCACTTTGCACTGCATGATGATTGATGATTCACTTGAAGCTTTCATAAAAGGGTTTTTGGTTTGACTAATCTATATTCCTGTTCATCCTGCATGTTGAAGAAAACTACGTGCTTTTACTATTCCTAGGCTAGGATGTTTTCATCTCTGATGATATGATTTTCATTTACACTTTTGCATTTGTCATATTATTGTTTAATCTATAATGCTTGTCAATTATTAAGTTGAGACTTGTTTCTATATTCTTATTCCTCATTTGTTATCTTCTTTGCTCTGAGTAGAACAGGAGTACAGGGGAGCTCAGCTTCTTAACTTCTTTGATGAATTCTGCAGGTTCAATGGGTAAGCCAGTATATCATTTTGGAAATTTTCTTTATAGTTTGTTTTTGTTTGCAATTAATGTTTATGTTTATATATGTTGCAGTTAGAGTATTCATAAGCCTCCAAGAAAATGCACCAAAAAGCGGTATCCTTGCTTCCTTTATTTTTTTCCCCACTAATCAATTTTCCAGTCATTATTATTGTTACTTTCATCAAAGCCATTTTTATACTGTTCATGTTTTTTTATGATCTTAAGTCTATATTAATATCTTTGTTAAGCTCTGGATGAAATTAAAAGTGAAGTCCAAAAGGTACCAAATAAATTAAAACCCTATCTCGCATTGTAAATGTTTATTATTGATTTACAGCTAGCTAGATATATTGCTATGATGCATGGTTGAATCAAAGGACGGAAGGTTAATGGTTATCTACACATATTTTCTATATGCCCTCCAATGCTTTGACAAGACAACTAGTTGATTTCATTAGATTTGCTATTCATTTGACAGTGACAAAATTGATTACTCCTTCAATTCTATTGGGTAATTTTATATGCCTAAGTGGTATGGTAAAGGTTTTGTGATACGTGGACTAATTAAAATTATTTGAGAAGATGCATGCATGATAGATATATATAGAAACGTTGAAACATTTCTAAACTTAAACTTTGCTATTATATTATAATTTTTGGATTTTTCTTGATTGTTTTATAGTGTTATATAAAATTATATGTAGGGATGACAATGAAAGAAGTTAGAGTAGATTTTTATTGTATCTGATTCTATCTATTCTATTTAATATATATAAAATTTGTTTTATTTTTATTTATGGATAGTAAAAATTTACACTCTAATGTACTTCAGTTTTATAATTTTAATTTTAAAATTTAACAAATAAAATTAAATTTTAAAATTTATATAATCATGATTACTCTCAATTAAATATAAACTAAAAATAAGTCATACAATATTAAACTACCCACAAAAAAAATTGAGAAATTAGAGAGATTGGTAAGGGAGGCAAGAGGAAAATCGTTGGATAAGGAGTTGCCATAAGCTCACTATAGCCTTCAAGTGAGTTTCACTTGTTTCGGTTATTGTTTAGTTTTATCTTAAGTTAAAGAACCAAGTTTTAAGTTTGTATATTTTTGTGTTTCAGTTATTATAATATTATTTTGTTCATCTAGAATATTGTTTATTGATGCGTGATTTGTCTTATTTGGGTCTTTAGGGGGATCACAAGAAATTGTTGAAGAGGACAAGAGAGAGTTTCTTGTGTTGAAGAGTTGCTTGTGAAGCAATTGCTGAAGTTGAATACTATTGAGGTTGAAGGAGAAGCGAAGTTGCGGAAAAAAGTTGAGGATTAAATTACAAGTACAATTGTTAGCTTTAGCTTTACATGTTTGGATTAATTTAGAATTTTTTAAATTTATATTTTATGGATTATGACTATGTAAAACTTGTTAAATTCAACTTTTGAAATATATTGTTGCTATTTTTGTAAAATTTGTGGGATTGAGTTTAAATTTGTTGAAATCTAATGCCATTTATTATTTTGTTGGTAGACACAAATTATTATTTAAAATAGAAATATTTTTTGCAATATTTAATAAAAAAAGCTTTGATGTTGGAGAGATTATGACAGTTTAAAATTGTTACTAAATATAGGAAAAAATTATCACAGAAATAAGTAACTTAGTGACGGTTTTAGATCGAAAAATTGTCACAAAATATTATGACAGTTTAAATAGTTACTAAATATATCTAAAAACAGTCATAAGAACTAGTATCTTAGTGACGGTTTCAAATAGTCATAAAATATAAGAAAAAAATGTCATAGAATTTAGTAATTTAACGACAGTTTCAAAACGTCGCGAAATACAGTATAAAAAAACACCTTTACATGTGTTGCAAATTAGTGACAGTTTTATGCTTTAAAAACCGTCACAAATAATTTAGCGACACTCCTTACCAACGGTGGTCCAAAACCGTCACTATGTCAGCTGGCGACGCTCAAATCTGCGACGCTTTTTTTAACCGTCGCTTTTTTTAACCGTCGCAAAACCATTTAGTGACAGTTAAAATCGTCACCAAGCATTAAAAAAAAAATGTCACCAAAATGCTATTTTGTTGTAGTGTTTAAGCTATGACCTCTTCAGTTACAGGTTCAATGTTACTTTAATTTATGTTTCTCTTCCATTCTTAGATACTCTAATGCTTTTATTTGATTTATGTTGCCAAATTGGCTTATGAACTTTTTATGTTAGGATTTTCTTAATTAATGCAATTTGAGGTATTTTCAGATATATGATTTTTATTTAGCTTTCTACATTCTTGGCTTTGGTTGATTAATTGGTAACTCTTGAGTTGTCAAACTCATTGTGATTGATAATTGATATCTTTGCTGATTGATTTAGATTCCTATAACTCTAGTCTTTCCTTAGGAGTTGACTAGGACTTTAGGTGTTAATTTAATTTAACTACTTGACTTAGTGGGAGCAAAAATATAATTCTCATCACCATTGATAAGGATAACTAGGATAGGCATTCTAATTTTAATACCTTGCCAAGAGTTTTCTTAATTATTAATTTATTTCTCTTGCTATTTAAATTACTTATTCTCTATTTCAAAAACCCAAAAATATATCTTTTTCCATAACTAATAATAAGTCATACTTCCCTGCAATTCCTTGAGAAGACGACCCGAGGTTTGAATACTTCGGTTTATAAATTTTGTTGGGTTTGTTACTTGTGACAATCAAACGTTTGTACGAAAGAATTTTCTGTTGGTTTAGAAGCTATACTTACAACGCGATTATATTTGTGAATTTCTTTACCGATAGAAAATCCGATCGTCAAAATGGCGTCGTTGCCGGGGAATTGCAAACGTGTGCCTTATTATTGGTTATTGTAAATATTTTTCAAAAATAAAAAAAATTCAGATTTTTATTTTAAAATTTTTTATCTTATCTTTGTTTTTAAAAAATTATATCTTTTTCAAAATCTTATCTTATCTTTTTCAAAAATCATATCTTTTTCAAAATCTTATCTTATCTTTTTTTTTCAAAAATCATATCTTTTTCAGAATATTTTCTTTTTGCTAGTTTTTGTTCTTATTTTCTCTTACTACTATAAACTCTCACCCCTTTGGCTATGAGTCTGGTTACAATTATGTTTCAGGAATATGAGATTATAATGACAATTTGCATCAAGGATGGGACAATCAAAGATGGCAAGAGCCACAAGGACTTGATCAACCCTCATGGCAACAACCACCTCCAATAGACTATCAACAACCATTCTGTGATGCATATCAAGGCAAAGGCTATGGTGAGCACTCTTTTGATTATCAACAACCACCACCATATGCCTATGAACCCCTGGTGCACGAAATTATAAATCACACTTTTCACAATTCGTACCACTAACCAGCAAGTGCACTGGGTCGTCCAAGTAATACCTTACGTGAGTAAGGGTCGATCCCACAGAGATTGTTGGCTTGAAGCAAGCTATAGTTATCTTGTAACTCTTAGTCAGGATATCAATTATAATTATCAGTTTTGATTGGTAGTAAATAAAAAGCATGGATTAAATAATACTTATTATGCAGTAATGGAGAATATATTGGAGTTTTACAGATGCTTTGTCTTTTGAATCTCTGCTTCCCCCTGTATTCATCTTCACGCACACAAGGTTCCTCCTATGGCAAGCTATGTGTTGGTGGATCACCGTTGTCAATGGCTACCATCCGTTCTCTCAGTGAAAATGGTCTAGGTGCGCTGTCACCGCACGACTAATCATCTGTCGGTAATCACTTATGCTAGAATAGGATCCATTGATCCTTTTGCGTTTGTCACTACGCCCATCCCTTGTGAGTTTGAAGCTCGTCACAATCATTCAATCCCTGAATCCTACTCGGAATACCACAGACAAGGTTTAGACTTTCCAGATTCTCAAGAATGCTGCCAATGGATTCTAGCTTATACCACGAAGATTCTGATTAAGGAATCCAAGAGATACTCATTCAATCGAAGGTAGAACGGAGGTGGTTGTCAGGCACGCGTTCATAGATTGAGAATGGTGATGAGTGTCACGGATCATCACATTCATCATATTGAAGTGCGAATGAATATCTTAGATAGAAACAAGCGTGTTTGAATGGAAAATAGAAATAATTGCATTAATTCATCGAGACGCTGCAGAGCTCCTTACCTCCAACAATGGAGTTTAGAGACTCATGCCGTCAAAGAGTACAAAGTTCAGATCTAAAATGTCATGAGGTACAAAATAAATCTCTAAAAATTGTTTAAATACTATAAACTAATAACCTAGGTTTACAGAAAATGAGTAAACTAAGATAGATAGTGCAAAAATCTACTTCTGGGACCCACTTGGTGTGTGCTGGGGCTGAGACTTTACAGAATCCAACAGCATCAGCAGTCCTTTTTCAGCCTGAATCAGATTTTTGCTCAGCTCCCTTAATTTCAGCCAAAAAATACCTGAAATCACAGAAAAACACACAAACTCATAGTAAAGTCTAGAATTATGAATTTTGCCTAAAAACTAACAAAAATATACTAAAAACTAACTAAAACATACTAAAAGCTACATGAAATTACCCCCAAAAAGCGTTTAAAATATCCGCTCATCACAACACCAAACTTAAACTGTTGCTTGTCCCCAAGCAACTAGATAAATAAAATAGGATAAAAAGAAATCAAGAAGCAATAATATCTTAGAGTTTTAAGTGAAGCTCAGATTCTAATTAGATGAGCGGGACTAGTAGCTATTTGCTTCCGAACAGTTTTGGCATCTCACTTTATCCTTTGAATTTCAGAATGATTGGCATCCATAGGAACTCAGAATTCAGATAGTATTTTTGATTCTCCTAGTTTAGTATGTTGATTCTTGAACACAGCTACTTTATGAGTCTTGGCCGTAGCCCTAAGCACTTTGTTTTCTAGTATTACCACCGGATACATAAATGCCACAAACACATAACTGGGTGAACCTTTTCAGATTATGACTTAGCTTTGCTAAAGTCCCCAATTAGAGGTATCCAGAGTTCTTAAGCACAATCTTTTGCTTTAGATCACGACTTTAACCACTTAGTCTCAAGCTTTTTACTTGGACCTTCATGACACAAGCACATGGTTAGGGACAGCTTGATTTAGCCGCTTAGGCCAGGATTTTATTCCTTTAGGCCCTCATATCCATTGATTCTCAAAACCTTGGATCCTTTTTGCCCTTGCCTTTTGGTTTAAAAAGCTATTGACTTTTTCTACTGCTACTTCTTTTTTTTTTTACTGCTTTTTCTTGCTTCAAGAATCAATTTCATGATTTTTCAGATCATCAATAACATTTCTCTTGTTCATCATTCTTTCAAGAGCCAACAATTTTAACATTCATAAAATTTAATATAAAAAATATACACGGTTCAGGCATTCATTCAGAAGACAAAAAGTATTGCCACCACATATAAATAAGAATTTTTCTTATTAAAAACTCGAAAAAAATATTGCCTCTTTATTCTAAAAATCTGCTATTTTATTCATGTTTGATGATGATGAGAAAAATAAATTATAGCTTAATTAGAGATAAAATCAAAATAGAGATACTAATTACTACTACTCATATATAACTTCTAAGGTAAATTCCTGATAAGAACAATTATCACAGAGTTAAGGCTAAGATTAGGACTCAACAACCTTTATTTTGGGAGGTGGATGCTCCTTCAGTCTGTGGGTGCTTGGCCCTTCAAGAGATAGCTTCTGACGCTTCAGTTCCTTAAGTTCACGCCTTTGCTCTTCTTGTTCCCCAAGTAGTTTGCAAAGCATGCTACTTTGATTTTGCTGTTCTTCCTTTAGTTGGTCCATAGCTTCTTGCAACTTGGTGACAGATGCTTCAAGACGCTCCCAGTATTCAATTTGAGGGATTTTCGGGAGGAACTCCTGTGCTTTCCTCTTGATGGAGTCGTCCTGCACTTGTTGTCCTTCCATTGACTTTTTGGTGATTGGTTACTCAACTGAGATATACTCATTTACTCCCATCTTTACCCTAGCATCTTTACATAGCATAGAGATTAAGCTTGGATAAGCCAATTTGGCATATTTAGAGTTCTTGTTTGCAATTGTGTAAAGTTCACAAGAGATCAGCTGATGAACTTCCACTTCTTTTCCCAACATAATGCAATGGATCATTACTGCTCTTTTGATGGTGACTTCAGAGCGGTTGCTAGTGGGCAGTATAGAACGCCCAATGAAGTCCAGCCAGCCTCTGGCAACTGGTTTGAGATCTCCTCTCTTGAGTTGGTTTGGGACACCCTTTGTGTTGGTTGTCCACTTGGTTCCAGGGAGGCATATGTCCTCTAGAATCTCGTCCAAGCCCTTATTTGTTCTCATCATTCTTCTATTAAAGGAGTCTGGGTCATTTTTCAGTTAAGGCAGCTTGAAGATCTCTCTTATTTTGTCAGGCTGGAGGTGAACAATCTTCCCTCTGACTAGAGTTCGATAGTCATAGAAGGCGGTTCCAGCTATTCTCTGCCTGTCTGTTTGCCATAGATTAGAGTAGAATTCCTGAACCATGTTTCTTCCCACCTTTGTTTCAGGATTAGCTAGGATTTCCCAGCTCCTATTTCGAATTTGCTCTTGGATCTCCAGATATTCATCTTCTTTCAGATCGAATTTAACTTCCGGGATCACTGACCTTAGACCCATTATTTGTAGTAATGGTCTGAATGTTCTTTGGTTAAGAACTTCCCTTGATTCCAAAGTGGTTTTGGAATATTCTCTTTCTTGCCTCTTGGAGTGATTTGTTTTCCCTTAGGTGCCATGATCTTAGTGTGTATTGGTTTAGTGATCATGGATAAACAGACCAAACTTAGAGGTTTGCTTATCCTCAAGCAAAAGAAAGGAAAGGAGAGGGATAGAGGGAGAGCCAAGTTCGAATTGTGGAGGAGAAGAGGGAGCCGAACGTGGATTTAAAGGGAGGAGGTGGGTTTTCGAAAATTTTGAAGAAGATATGATAGAAGATATGATTTGTAAAAGATAAGTATGATAGAAAAAAGATGCACTTTAAAATTTTAAAGATATGAATAATATGAAAGATATTTGAAAAAGATAGATTTATTTTGAAAAACATATTGTGAAGATTTGAAAAAGATATTGATGAGTTGAAAAGATTTGAGAGGGAAAAGAGATAGATTTGTTTTGAAAAGGATTTGAAAAGAAGTTGAAGAGGATTTGAAAAAGATTTATTTTAGAATTAAGATACATTTGATATCTTTGAAAAAGGATTTGAAAAATTAGGATTTGTAATATGTTTATGCAAGAAATTATGGATGGAAACATGAAAATTTGAAAAAAATCAAGTTGGGAACAAAAACTTCCTCCCTTCCACAATCCTGGCGTTAAACGCCTAACTGCTGCATGTTTTGGGTGTTTAACGCCCAGTTGGTGCTTGGTCTGGGCGTTTAACGCCTAGCTGTTGCTTCTAGCTGGCGTTAAACGCCAGAAACTCCTTTATCACTGGGCGTTTTTCTGAACACCCAGGACGCTGTAAATCTGGCGTTAAACGCCCAGAAGCTGCTTCTTTCTGGTGTTTAACGCCTAGATGGCTATCTCTACTGGCGTTAAACGCCCAGTAGATGCTTCTTTTGGGCGTTTAACGCCCAAAACAGCTCTTACTGGTTTTTTCGCACCAATGAGCTTCTTTTTGCTATTTCATCCTCTAAATCCTTCTGTAACTCTGTGAACTCATGCAATTGCTATTTTACCTTGAAGATAATTAATATGAACCTGTAAAATTATTATGTAATTAACAAATAAGCTTTGTTAATGGCTGGGTTGCCTCCCAGCAAGCGCTTCTTTATTGTCTTTAGCTGGACTATTACTGAGCTTTAATCAAGTGTCAGTTTTGAGCATTCTTGCTCAAAATTTCTTTCAAGGTAATGTTTGACTCTCTGTCCATTAACAATGAACTTTTTGTCAGAATCATTATCCTGAAGCTCTACGTATCCATATGGTGACACACCTGTAATCACATATGGTCCTCTCCACCGGGATTTCAATTTCCCGGGGAATAATCTGAGCCTAGAATTAAACAGTAGAACTTTCTGCCCTGGCTCAAAGACTCTGGATGATAGCTTCTTATCATGCCATCTTTTTGCTTTCTTTTTGTAAATTTTTGCATTTTCGAAAGCATTGAGTCTGAATTCTTCTAGCTCATTTAACTGGAGCAATCATTTTTCTCCAGCTAACTTGGCATCAAGGTTCAGGAATCTAGTTGCCCAGTAGGCCTTGTGTTCCAGTTCCACTGGCAAGTGACAGGCTTTTCCATACACGAGCTAGTATGGAGAGGTCCCTATAGGAGTCTTGAATGCTGTTCTGTATGCCCACAGAGCATCATCCAAGCTTCTTGCCCAATCCCTTCTACGGTTGATCACAGTCCGTTCCAGGATTCTTTTAAGTTCTCTATTAGAGACTTCAGCTTGCCCATTTGTCTGTGGATGATATGGAGTTTCCACACTGTGGCTAACTCCATATCGAACCATAGCAGAGTAAAGCTGTTTATTGCAGAAATGAGCACCCCCATTACTTATTAGTACTTTAGGGACACCAAATCTGCTGAAGATGTGTTTCTGGAAGAATTTCAGCACTGTCTTAGTATCATTAGTGGGTGTTGCAATAGCCTCCACCCATTTGGATACATAATCCACTAACACCAGATTATAAGTGTTTGAGTATGATGGTTGGAAAGGCCTCATGAAGTCAATACCCCATACATCAAATAACTCAATCTCCAAGATCCCTTGTTGAGGCATGGCATAACCGTGAGGCAGATTGCTAGATCTTTGGCAATTATCACAATTACATACAAACTCTCGAGAGCCTTTATAGAGAGTAGGCCAGTAGAAGCCACATTGGAGGACTCTTGTGGATGTTCGCTCACTTCCAAAATGTCCTCCATACTGTGATCTATGGCAATGCCAGAGGATCTTCTGTGCTTCATCTTTAGGCACACATCTATGGATTACTCCGTCTGCACATCTCTTGAAGAGATATGGTTCATCCCAAAGATAGTACTTTGCATCCGAGATCAATTTCTTTGATTGTTGCCTACTATACTCTTTGGGTATGAATCTCACATCCTTGTAGTTTGCAATGTCTGCAAACCATGGCACTTCCTGGATGGCAAAGAGTTGCTCATCTGGAAAGTTTTCAGTGATCTCGGTAAGAGGGAAGGACGCCCCTTCTACTGGTTCTATTTGGGATAGGTGATCTGCTACTTGGTTCTCTGTCCCTTTTCTGTCTCTTATTTTCATATCAAACTCTTGCAGAAGCAACACCCATCTTATGAGTCTGGGTTTTGAATCCTGCTTTGTGAGTAGATATTTAAGAGCAGCATGGTCAGTTACACAATCACTTTTGATCCTACTAAATAAGATCTGAACTTGTCAATGGCGTAAACCACTGTAAGTAACTCTTTTTCTATGATTGTGTAGTTCTTCTGTGCGTCATTTAAAACATGACTGGCATAATAAATGATGTGCAGAAGCTTGTTATGCCTTTGTCCCAATACTGCACTAATGGCATGGTCACTGGCATCACACGTTAGTTCAAATGGTAATGTGTAGTCTGGTGCAGAGATGACTGGTGCTGTGAGCAGCTTAGCTTTCAGAGTGTCAAACGCCTGCAGACACTCCTTATCAAAGATGAATGGCGTGTCAGCAGCTAGCAGATTACTCAGAGGTTTTGCAATTTTTGAAAAATCTTTTATGAACCTTCTATAGAATCCTGCATGCCCCAGAAAGCTTCTGATTGCGTTAACATTGGCAGTGGTGGTAATTTTTCAATTACCTCTACCTTAGCTTGATCCACCTCTATTCCCTTGTTCAAAATTTTGTGTCCAAGGACAATTTCTTCAGTAACCATAAAGTGACATTTCTCCCAGTTCAAAACCAGGTTAGTCTCTTGGCACCTCTTTAGAACAAGTGCTAGATGGTCAAAACAGGAGCTAAATGAGTCTCCAAATACTGAAAAGTCATTTATGAAGACTTCCAGAAATTTTTTCACCATATCAGAGAAAATAGAGAGCATGCACCTTTGAAAGGTTGCAGGTACATTGCACAGACCAAATGGCATCCTTTTGTATGCAAATACTCCAGATGGACATGTGAATGCTATTTTTTCTTGATCTTGGGGATCTACTGCAATTTGATTATAACCTGAATATCCATCCAGAAAGCAGTAGTAATCATGACCTGCTAGTCTTTCTAGCATCTGGTCTATGAATGGTAAAGGAAAATCATCCTTTCTGGTAGTTGTATTGAGCCTTCTGTAATCAATACACATACGCCACCCTATAACTGTTCTTGTAGGAACCAGTTCATTTTTTTCATTATGAACCACTGTCATGCCACCCTTCTTAGAGATGACTTGGACAGGGCTTACCCAGGGGCTATCAGAAATAGGATAAATAATCCCAGCCTCTAGTAATTTAGTGACCTCCTTCTGCACCACCTCCTTCATGGCTGTATTCAGTCGCCTCTGTGGTTGAACCACTGGCTTAGCGTCATCCTCCAACAAGATCTTGTGCATGCATCTGGCTGGGCTAATGCCCTTAAGACCACTGATGGACCACCCAATAGCTGTCTTGTGTGTCCTCAGCACTTGAATTAGTGCTTCCTCTTCCTATGGCTCTAAGGTAGAGCTTATGATTACAGGAAAAGTGTCACCTTCTCCCAGAAATGCATATTTCAGGGATGGTGGTAATGGTTTGAGCTCGGGTTTAGGAGGTTTCTCCTCTTCTTGAGGGATTTTCAGAGGTTCTATTATTCTCTTTGGTTCCTCCAGATCAGGCTGAACATCTTTAAAGATATCCTCTAGCTCTGATTCGAGACTCTCAGTCATATTGACCTCTTTCACTAGAGAGTCAATAATATCAATGCTCATGCAGTCATTTGGGGGTGTCTGGATGCTGCATAGCTTTGACAACATTCAACTTAAACTCGTCCTCATTGACTCTCAGGGTTAATTCCCCTTTTTGAACGTCAATGATGGTTCGTCCAGTTGCTAGGAAAGGTCTTCCTAGAATGAGAGTTGCACTCTTGTGCTCCTCCATTTCCAGCACCACAAAGTCAGTGGGAAAGGCAAATGGCCCAACCTTGACAATCATGTCTTCAATGACGCTTGATGGGTATTTAATGGAGCCATCAGCAAGTTGGAGACATATCCGGGTTAGCTTGATTTCTTCCGTCAAACCAAGTTTTTTGATAGTGGATGCAGGTATTAGGTTGATACTTGCTCCAAGATCACATAGAGCTTTCTTGGTACAAGTACCCTCTAATGTGCATGGTATCATAAAGCTTCCGGGATCTTTAAGCTTCTCTGGTAAGCTTTTCAGAATGACTGCACTGCATTATTCAGTGAGGTAAACTTTTTCAGTTTCTCTCTAATCCTTCTTATGACTTAAGATCTCTTTCATGAACTTAGCATAAGAGGGTATTTGCTCAAGTGCCTCTGCAAACGGAATCTTTATTTCAAGAGTTATGAGATAGTCTGCAAAGCGGGCAAATTACTTATCCTGTTCTGCTTGGCGGAGTTTCTGAGGATAAGGCATTTTGACTTTGTATTCCTCAACCTTAGTTGTTGCAGGTTTATTTTCTACAGATGTGGTCGGAGAAGACTTTTTAGAGGGGTTGCTATCAGCACTTGTATGTGTCTGATCCCTCATTGGCATTTGAATGCCAGGGTTGGAAGCTGGAGTGGCGTTAGATGCCAACTCCTTACTTGTTTCTGGCATCTGAATGCCAGAACTGAGCTTCCTTTGGGCATTCAATGCCAATTCCTTACTTGTTTCTGGCGTTTGAACGCCAGAACTAAGCATGGGTTGGGTGTTTAACAAAAAATAATGAAAAGCATGCAATTGACACCAAACTTAAAATATGACACTAAACTCACAAAAAAACTCAAAATTAATAAAGAAATATAATATTTTTTTTTGAAAAATTTTTGAAAAGAAAATAAAAGACTCTGACCCAAAAGACAAAATTTTCCTAATCTAAGCAACAAGATTCACCGTCAGTTGTTCAAACTCAAACAATCCCCGGCAACGGCGCCAAAAACTTGGTGCACGAAATTGTAAATCACACTTTTTCAAAATTCGTACCACTAACCAGCAAGTACACTGGGTCGTCCAAGTAATACCTTACGTGAGTGGTGGACGAAATTGTGATCACTACAACTTCACACAACTAACCAGCAAGTGTACTGGGTCGTCCAAGTAATAAACCTTACGCGAGTAAGGGTCGATCCCACAGAGATTGTTGGTATGAAGCAAGCTATGGTCACCTTGTAAATCTTAGTCAGGCAAACTCAAATGGGTATGGGTGATATACGAATAAAACATAAAGATAAAGATAGAGATACTTATGCAATTCATTGGTGGGAATTTCAGATAAGCGTATGGAGATGCTTGGTCCCTTCCGTCTCTCTGCTTTCCTACTGTCTTCGTCCAATCCTTCTTACTCCTTTCCATGGCAAGCTGTATGCAAGGGTTTCACCGTTGTCAGTGGCTACCTCCCATCTTCTCAGTGGAAATGTTCAACGCACCCTATCACAGCACGGCTATCCAGCTGTCGGTTCTCGATCATGTCGGAATAGAATCCAGTGATTCTTTTGCATCTATCACTAACGCCCCACAATCGCGAGTTTGAAGCTCGTCACAGTCATTCAATCATTGAATCCTACTCAGAATACCACAGACAAGGTTTAGACCTTCCGGATTCTCTTGAATGCCGCCATCAGTTCTAGCTTATACCACGAAGATTCCGGTTAAAGAATCCAAGAGATGTCCACCCAATCTAAGGTAGAACGGAGGTGGTTGTCAGGCACGCGTTCATAGTTGAGAATGATGATGAGTGTCACGGATCATCACATTCATCAAGTTGAAGAACAGGTGATATCTTAGAACAAGAACAAGCGGAATTGAATAGAAGAACAATATTAATTGCATTAATACTCGAGGTACAGCAGAGCTCCACACCTTAATCTATGGTGTGTAGAAACTCCACCGTTGAAAATACATAAGAACAAGGTCTAGGCATGGCCGTGAGGCCAGCCCCCAAAACGTGATCAAAGATCCAAAGATCCAAGAATACAAAGATCTAAAGATACAAAGATGAAAATACAATAGTAAAAGGTCCTACTTATAGAGAACTAGTAGCCTAGGGTTTACAGAGATGAGTAAATGACATAAAAATCCACTTCCGGGCCCACTTGGTATGTGCTTGGGCTGAGCATTGAAGCATTTTCGTGTAGAGACTCTTCTTGGACTTAAACGCTAGCTTTTATGCCAGTTTGGGCGTTTAACTCCCATCCTTGTGCCAGTTCCGGCGTTTAACGCTGGGAATTCTGAGGGTGACTTTGAACGCCGGTTTGGGCCATCAAATCTTGGGCAAAGTATGGACTATCATATATTGCTGGAAAGCCCAGGATGTCTACTTTCCAACACCGTTAAGAGCGCACCAATTGGGCTTCTGTAGCTCTAGAAAATCCACTTCGAGTGCAGGGAGGTCAGAATCCAACAACATCTGCAGTCCTTTTTAACCTCTGAATCAGATTTTTGCTCAGGTCCCTCGATTTCAGCCAGAAAATACCTAAAATCATAGAAAAACACACAAACTCATAGTAAAGTCCAGAAAAGTAAATTTTAACTAAAAACTAATAAAAATATACTAAAAACTAACTAGATCATACTAAAAACATACTAAAAACAATGCCAAAAAGCGTACAAATTATCCGCTCATCACAACACCAAACTTAAATTGTTGCTTGTCCTCAAGCAACTGAAAATCAAATAAGATAAAAAGGAGAGAATATGCAATGAATTCTAAAAACATCTATGAAGATCAGTATTAATTAGATGAGCGGGACTTTTAGCTTTTTGCCTCTGAATAGTTTTGGCATCTCACTCTATCCTTTGAAATTCAGAATGATTGGCTTCTTTAGGAACTCAGAATCCAGATAGTGTCATTGATTCTCCTAGTTAAGTATGATGATTCTTGAACACAGCTACTTATTGAGTCTTGGCCGTGGCCCAAAGCACTCTGTCTTCCAGTATTACCACCGGATACATACATGCCACAGACACATAATTGGGTGAACCTTTTCAGATTGTGACTCAGCTTTGCTAGAGTCCCCAATTAGAGGTGTCCAGGGTTCTTAAGCACACTCTTTTTGCCTTGGATCACAACTTTATTTCTTTCTTTTTCTCTTTTTTTCGTTTTCTTTTCTCCTTTTTTTTTTCCGTTTTTCTTTCTCTCTTTTTTTTTTTGTATTCACTGCTTTTTCTTGCTTCAAGAATCATTTTTATGATTTTTCAGATCCTCAGTAACATGTCTCCTTTTTCATCATTCTTTCAAGAGCCAACATTCATGAACCACAAATTCAAAAGACATATGCACTGTTTAAGCATACATTCAGAAAACAAAAATATTGCCACCACATCAAAATAATTAAACTGTTATAAAATTCAAAATTCATGCAATTCTTCTCTTTTTCAATTAAGAACATTTTTCATTTAAGAGAGGTGATGGATTCATAGGACATTCATAACTTTAAGGCATAGACACTAAGACACTAAAGATCACAAGACACAAACATAGCTAAACATAAGCACTAAAATTTGAAAAACAGGAAAATAAAGAACAAGGCAATTAAATAACGGGTCCACCTTAGTGATGGCGGCTTGTTCTTCCTCTTGAAGATCCTATGGAGTGCTTGAGCTCCTCAATGTCTCTTCCTTGTCTTTGTTGCTCCTCTCTCATGATTCTTTGATCTTCTCTAATTTCATGGAGGAGAATGGAATGTTCTTGGTGCTCCACCCTTAGTTGTCCCATGTCGGAACTCAATTCTCCTAGGGAGGTGTTTAGTTGCTCCCAATAGTTTTGTGGAGGAAAGTGCATCCCTTGAGGCATCTCAGGGATTTGATGATGAGAGGGGTCTCTTGTTTGCTCCATCCTCTTCTTAGTAATGGGCTTGTCCTCATCAATGGGGATGTCTCCCTCTATGTCAACTCCAACTGAATAACAGAGGTGACAAATGAGATGAGGAAAGGCTAACCTTGCCAAGGTAGAGGACTTGTCCGCCACCTTATAAAGTTCTTGAGCTATAACCTCATGAACTTCTATTTCTTCTCCAACCATGATGCTATGAATCATGATAGCTCGGTCTATAGTAACTTCGAACCGGTTGCTAGTGGGAATGATTGAGCGTTGGATAAACTCCAACCATCCCCTAGCCACAGGCTTGAGGTCATGCCTTCTCAATTGAACCGGCTTCCCTCTTGAATCTCTCTTCCATTGGGCGCCCTCTTCACAAATGTCTATGAGGACTTGGTCCAACCTTTGATCAAAGTTGACCCTTCTAGTGTAAGGGTGTTCATCTCCTTGCATCATGGGCAAGTTGAATGCCAACCTTACATTTTCCGGACTAAAATCCAAGTATTTCCCACGAACCATTGTAAGCCAATTCTTTGGGTCCGGGTTCACACTTTGATCATGGTTCTTGGTGATCCATGCATTGGCATAGAACTCTTGAACCGTTAAGATTCCGACTTGTTGAATGGGGTTGGTAAGAACTTTCCAACCTCTCCTTCGGATCTCATGTCGGATCTCCGGATATTCACTCTTTTTGAGTTTGAAAGGGACCTCGGGGATCACCTTCTTCAAGGCCACAACTTCATAGAAGTGGTCTTGATGCACCCTTGAGATGAATCTCTCCATCTTCCATGACTCGGAGGTGGAAGCTTTTGCCTTCCCTTTCCTCTTTCTAGAGGTTTCTCCGGCCTTGGATGCCATAAATGGTTATGGAAAAACAAAAGGCAATGCTTTTACCACACCAAACTTAAAAGGTTTGCTCGACCTCGAGCAAAAGAAGAAAGAAGAGAGTAGAAGAAGAAGAAATAGAAGATATGGAGATGGCCTTGTGGTTCGGCCAAAGGGGGAAGAAGTAGTGTTTAGGTTGTGTGAAAATGAAGGAGTGAAGAAGGGTTTATATAGGAGTAGGGATAGGGGTAGGTTTCGGCTATGGGAGGGTGGGTTTGGGTGGGAAAGTGGTTTGAATTTGAATGGTGAGGTAGGTGGGGTTTTATGAAGGATGGATGTGAGTGGTGAAGAGAAAGATGGGATTTGATAGGTGAAAGGTTTTTGGGGAAGAGGTGTTGAGGTGATTGGTGAATGGGTGAAGAAGAGAGAGGGTGGTGGGGTAGGTGGGGATCCTGTGGGGTCCACAGATCCTGAGGTGTCAAGGAAAAGTCATCCCTGCACCAAGTGGCGAGCAAAATAGCTCTTTGTGCCAATTCTGGCGTTAAACGCCGGGCTGGTGCCCATTTCTGGCGTTTAACGCCAAGTTCTTGCCTTTTCCTGGCATTTAACGCCAGTCTGGTGCCCCTTTCTGGCGTTAAACGCCCAGAATGGTGCCAGACTGGGCGTTAAACGCCCATCTGCTAGCCTTACTGGCGTTTAAACGCCAGCAGGTTCTTCCTCCAGGGTGTGCTGTTTTTCTTTCTGTTTTTCATTCTGTTTTTGCTTTTTCCATTGATTTTGTGACTTCTCATGATCATCAACCTACAAAAAACATAAAATAACAAAGGGAAATAGATAAAATATAACATTGGGTTGCCTCCCAACAAGCGCTTCTTTAATGTCAGTAGCTTGACAGAGGGCTCTCATGGAGCCTCATAGATGCTCAGAGCAATGTTGGAACCTCCCAACACCAAACTTAGAGTTTGAATGTGGGGGTTCAACACCAAACTTAGAAGTTGGTTGTGGTCTCCCAACACCAAACTTAAAGTTTGACTGTGGGGGCTCTGTTTGATTCTGGTTTGAGAGAAGCTCTTCATGCTTCCTCTCCATGGTGACAGAGGGATATCCTTGAGCCTTAAACACAAAGGATTCTTCATTCACTTGAATGATCAATTCTCCTCTATCAACATCAATCACAGCCTTTACTGTGGCTAGGAAGGGTCTGCCAAGGATGATGGATTCATCCATGCACTTCCCAGTCTCTAGGACTATGAAATCAGCAGGGATGTAATGGTCTTCAACTTTTACCAGAACATCCTCTACAAGTCCATAAGCTTGTTTTCTTGAGTTGTCTGCCATCTCTAGTGAGATTCTTGCAGCTTGCACCTCAAAGATCCCTAGCTTCCCCATTATAGAGAGAGGCATGAGGTTTACACTTGACCCTAAGTCACACAGAGCCTTCTTAAAGGTCATGGTGCTTATGGTACAAGGTATTGAAAACTTCCCAGGATCCTGTCTCTTTTGAGGTAATTTCTGCCTAGACAAGTCATCCAGTTCTTTGGTGAGCAAAGGAGGTTCATCATCCCAAGTCTCATTTCCAAATAACTTGTCATTTAGCTTCATGATTGCTCCAAGGTATTTAGCAACTTGCTCTTCAGTGACATACTCATCCTCTTCAGAGGAAGAGTACTCATCAGGGCTCATGAATGGCAGAAGTAAGTCCAATGGAATCTCTATGGTCTCATTTTGAGCCTCAGATTCCCATGGTTCCTCATTGGGGAACTCATTGGAGGTTAGTGGACGTCCATGGAGGTCTTCCTCAGTGACGTTTACTGCCTCCCCCTCCTCTCCAAATTCGGCCATGTTGATGGCCTTGCACTCTCCTTTTGGATTTTCTTCTGTATTGCTTGGAAGAGTGCTAGGAGGGAGTTCAGTAATTTTCTTGCTCAGCTGATCCACTTGTGCCTCCAAGTTTCTAATGGAGGATCTTGTTTCAGTCATGAAACTTTGAGTGGTTTTGATTAGATCAGAGACCATGGTTGCTAAGTCAGAGGTGTTCTGCTTAGAACTCTCTGTCTGTTGCTGAGAAGATGATGGAAAAGGCTTGCTATTGCTAAACCTGTTTCTTCCACCATTATTATTGTTGAAACCTTGTTGAGGTCTCTGTTGATCCTTCCATGAAAGATTTGGATGATTTCTCCATGAAGGATTGTAGGTGTTTCCATAGGGTTCTCCCATGTAATTCACCTCCTTAATTGAAGGGTTCTCAGGATCATAAGCTTCTTCTTCAGATGAAGCTTCCTTAGTACTGCTTGGTGCATTTTGCATTCCAAACAGACTTTGAGAAATCATATTGACTTGTTGAGTCAATATTTTGTTCTGAGCTAATATGGCATTCAGAGTGTCAATCTCAAGGACTCCTTTCTTCTGATTAGTCCCATTATTCACAGGATTCCTTTCAGAAGTGTACATGAATTGGTTATTTGCAACCATTTCAATCAGCTCTTGAGCTTCTGTAGGCGTCTTCTTCAGATGAAGAGATCCTCCAGTAGAGCTATCCAAAGACATCTTGGATAGTTCAGAGAGACCATCATAGAAAATACCTATGATGCTCCACTCAGAAAGCATGTCAGAGGGACACTTTCTGATTAATTGTTTGTATCTTTCCCAAGCTTCATAGAGGGATTCTCCTTCCTTCTGTCTGAAGGTTTGGCCTTCCACTCTAAGCTTACTCAATTTTTGAGGTGGAAAGAACTTTGCCAAGAAGGCATTGACTAGCTTTTCCCAAGAGTTCAGGCTTTCTTTAGGTTGTGAGTCCAACCATATTCTAGCTCTATCTCTTACAGCAAAAGGGAATAGCATAAGTCTGTAGACCTCAGGGTCAACCCCATTTGTCTTGACAGTGTCACAGATTTGCAAGAACTCAGCTAAAAACTGATGAGGATCTTCCAATGGAAGTCCATGGAACTTGCAATTCTGTTGCATCAGAGAAACTAATTGAGGCTTAAGCTCAAAGTTGTTTGCTCCAATGGCAGGGATAGAGATGCTTCTCCCATAGAAGTCGGGAGTAGGTGCAGTAAAGTCACCCAGCACCTTCCTTGCATTGTTGGCATTGTTGTTGTTTTCGGCTGCCATAGGGTCTTCTTCTTTGAAGA
Source organism: Arachis hypogaea (assembly GCF_003086295.3). Lineage (NCBI taxonomy): Eukaryota > Viridiplantae > Streptophyta > Magnoliopsida > Fabales > Fabaceae > Arachis > Arachis hypogaea. The sequence goes on along the minus strand of NC_092041.1, from coordinate 43,350,333 downwards.
TTTCTGTTAGGTCCTCTACAGAGAATTGTGCTTTAGCTTCTCTTAGCTTTCGCTTCAAGGTCCTTTCAGGTTCAGGGTCAGCCTCAACAAGAATGCTTTTGTCTTTGCTCCTGCTCATATGAAAGAGAAGAGAACAAGAAAATATGGAATCCTCTATGTCACAGTATAGAGATTCCTTGACGTGTCAGAGGAATAGAAAAATAGAAGGAAGAGGTAGAAGAAGAATGTGAGAAGAGGGGAAGAATTTTTGAAAATTAAGTAAGAGATTTTAAAAACATTTTGAAAAAACTTTAATTGATTTTCGAAAATTAAGAGTGGAAAAGAAATCAAGTGATTTTTGAAAAAAGATTTTTGAAATTAGAAATTAAAAAGATATGATTGAAAACTATTTTGAAAAAGATGTGATCGAGAAGATATGATTTGAAAAACATTTTAAAAAGATTTGATTTTAAAAATTAATAACTTGGCTAACAAGAAAACATATGATTCAAACATTAAACCTTTCTCAACAGAAAAGGCAACAAACTTGAAATGTTGAATCAAATCATTCATTGATAGAAAGTATTTTTGAAAATGGAAAGAAATTGATTGTGAAAAAGATTTGATTGAAAAAAATTGATTTGAAAAAGATTTGATTTTAAAAAATTTTGAAAACTTGAAAAAATATTTGATTTGAAAACAAAATCTTCCCTCTTGTGCCATCCTGGCGTTAAACGCCCGAATGGTGCACATTCTGGCGTTTAACGCCCAAAACTCTACCCTTTTGGGCGTTAAACGCCCAGCCAGGCACCCTGGCTGGCGTTTAAACGCCAGTTTGCCTTCCTCACTGGGCGTTTTGAACGCCCAACTTTTTCTGTGTAATTCCTCTGCTGTATGTTCTGAATCTTCAATTCTCTGTATTATTGACTTGAAAAGACACAAATTAAAAATATTTTTTTGAATTTTCAATAATGAGGAATAATCAAAATGCAACTAAAATCAAATAACAATGCATGCAAGACACCAAACTTAGCAGTTTGTATACTACTGACACTAACAAAATGAGATTGCACATGAGAAACAACAACACACTCAAGCTAAGAGAATTTAAAGATCAGAGCAATGGAATCATCAAGAACATTTTGAAGATCACTTAAGACACATGAATGAATGCAAGAAGAACAAAAACATGCAATTGACACCAAACTTAAAATGAGACTCTAGACTCAACAAGAACATAGAATATTTTTGGTTTTTATGATTTTGTAAATATATTTTTTTTTCGAAAATTAAGTGAAGAGGAAAAATAAAAATATCAAAATTCTTAATGAGAATTCCAGGAATCATGAAATGTTAGTCTAAAGCTTCAGTCTAAAGAAATTAGACATGGTTGAACAAGCTTCAGCAGGACATTGCATTCAAGAGCTAAATTGATGAAAATCAATCAGCTTTGGTGATGATAAGAACGTCACCTTGAAACACTAGAATTCAATCTTAAGAACTCTGAAGAAAAATACCTAATCTAAGCAACAAGATGTACCGTCAGTTGTCCAAACTCAACAATCCCCGGCAACGGCGCCAAAAACTTGGTGGACGAAATTGTGATCACTACAACTTCGCACAACTAACCAGCAAGTGTACTGGGTCGTCCAAGTAATAAACCTTACGCGAGTAAGGGTCGATCCCACATATATTGTTGGTATGAAGCAAGCTATGGTCACCTTGTAAATCTTAGTCAGGCAAACTCAAATGGGTATGGGTGATATACGAATAAAACATAAAGATAAAGATAGAGATACTTATGCAATTCATTGGTGGGAATTTCAGATAAGCGTATGGAGATGCTTGGTCCCTTCTGTCTCTCTGCTTTCCTACTATCTTCATCCAATCCTTCTTACTCATTTCCATGGCAAGCTGTATGCAAGGGTTTCACCGTTGTCAGTGGCTACCTCCCATCCTCTCAGTGGAAATGTTCAACGCACCCTATCACGGCACGGCTATCCAGCTGTCGGTTCTCGATCATGTCGGAATAGAATCCAGTGATTCTTTTGCGTCTGTCACTAACGCCCCACAATAGTGAGTTTGAAGCTCGTCACAGTCATTCAATCATTGAATCCTACTCAAAATACCACAGACAAGGTTTAGACCTTCCGGATTCTCTTGAATGCCGCCATCAGTTCTAGCTTATACCACGAAGATTCCGGTTAAAGAATCCAAGAGATACTCACCCAATCTAAGGTAGAACGGAGGTGGTTGTCAGGCACGCGTTCATAGGTGAGAATGATGATGAGTGTCACGGATCATCACATTCATCAAGTTGAAGAACAGGTGATATCTTAGAACAAGAACAAGCGGAATTGAATAGAAGAACAATAGTAATTGCATTAATACTCGAGGTACAGCAGAGCTCCACACCTTAATCTATGGTGTGTAGAAACTCCACCGTTGAAAATACATAAGAACAAGGTCTAGGCATGGCCGTGAGGCCAGCCCCCAAAACGTGATCAAAGATCCAAAGATCTAAGAATACAAAGATCTAAAGATACAAAGATGAAAATACAATAGTTAAAGGTCCTACTTATAGAGAACTAGTAGCCTAGGGTTTACAGAGATGAGTAAATGACATAAAAATCCACTTCCAGGCCCACTTGGTGTGTGCTTGGGCTGAGCATTGAAGCATTTTCGTGTAGAGACTCTTCTTGGAGTTAAACGCCAGTTTTTATGCCAGTTTGGGCGTTTAACTCCCATCCTTGTGCCAGTTCCGGCGTTTAACGTTGGGAATTCTGAGGGTGACTTTGAACGCTGGTTCGGGCCATCAAATATTGGGCAAAGTATGGACTATCATATATTGCTGGAAAGCCCAGGATGTTTACTTTCCAACGCCGTTGAGAGCGCGCCAATTGGGCTTCTGTAGCTCCAGAAAATCCACTTCGATTGCAGGGAGGTCAGAATCCAACAGCATCTGCAGTCCTTTTTAGTCTCTGAATCAGATTTTTGCTCAGGTCCCTCGATTTCAGCTAGAAAATACCTGAAATCACAGAAAAACACACAAACTCAAAGTAAAGTCCAGAAAAGTAAATTTTAACTAAAAACTAATAAAAATATACTAAAAACTAACTAGATCATACTAAAAACATACTAAAAACAATGCCAAAAAGCGTACAAATTATCCGCTCATCAGTGAGTAAGGGTCGATCCCACAGAGATTGTTGGCTTGAAGCAAGCTACGGTTATCTTGTAACTCTTAGTCAGGATATCAATTATAATTATCAGTTTTGATTGGTAGTAAATAAAAAGCATGGATTAAATAATACTTATTATGCAGTAATGGAGAATATATTCTAGTTTTGGAGATGCTTTGTCTTTTGAATCTCTGCTTCCCCCTGTCTTCATCTTCACGCACGCAAGGTTCCTCCTATGGCAAGCTATGTGTTGGTGGATCACCGTTGTCAATGGCTACCATCCGTCCTCTCAGTGAAAATGGTCCAGGTGCACTGTCACCGCACGGCTAATCATCTGTCGGTTATCACTTATGCTGGAATAGGATCCATTGATCCTTTTGCGTCTGTTACTACGCCCATCCCTTGTGAGTTTGAAGCTCATCACAATCATTCAATCCCTGAATCCTACTCGGAATACCACAGACAAGGTTTAGACTTTCCAGATTCTCAAGAATGCTGCCAATGGATTCTAGCTTATACCACGAAGATTCTGATTAAGGAATCCAAGAGATACTCATTCAATCGAAGGTAGAACAGAGGTGGTTGTCAGGCACGCGTTCATAGATTGAGAATGGTGATGAGTGTCACGGATCATCACATTCATCATATTGAAGTGCGAATGAATATCTTAGATAGAAACAAGCGTGTTTGAATGGAAAATAGAAATAATTGCATTAATTCGTCGAGACACTGCAGAGCTCCTTACCTCCAACAATGGAGTTTAGAGACTCATGCCGTCAAAGAGTACAAAGTTCAGATCTAAAATGTCATGAGGTACAAAATAAATCTCTAAAAATTGTTTAAATACTATAAACTAATAACCTAGGTTTACAGAAAATGAGTAAACTAAGATAGATAGTGCAAAAATCCACTTTTGGGACCCACTTGGTGTGTGCTGGGGCTGAGACTTGAGCTTTTCATGTGCCTGGGCTATTTCTGGAGTTAAACAACAGGTTGTAACCTGTTTTGGGCGTTTAACTCCAATTTGCAACCTGTTTCTGGCGTTTAACGCCAGAATGGAACATGGAACTGGCGTTAAACGCCAGTTTACGTCGTTTATCTTCGAGCAAAGTATGAACTATTATATTTTGCTGGAAAGCCCTGGATGTCTAGTTTCCAACTCAATTGAGAGCGTGCCAATTGGACTTTTGTAGCTTCAAAAAAATCCATTCCGAGTGCAGGGAGGTCAGAATCCAACAGCATCAGCAGTCCTTTTTCAGCCTGAATCAGATTTTTGCTCAGGTCCCTCAATTTCAGCCAGAAAATACCTGAAATCACAGAAAAACATACAAACTCATAGTAAAGTCTAGAATTATGAATTTTGCCTAAAAACTAACAAAAATATACTAAAAACTAACTAAAACATATTAAAAACTACATGAAATTACCCCCAAAAAGCGTTTAAAATATCCGCTCATCAACCCCCTCCTCAACATAACCTTGGACCCCCATACTCACAAGCCCCTTTCCACCATTCACCTCCATATGACCCTAATCCTTATCCACCATACCAACCACTATATGAACCATACCCAGAACCACCTCCTCAATATTCACCATCTCCATATCCTTATCAAGAAGAACCACCTTCCTACCATGCACCCTTTCTCCAAAATAATGAACCCTCCTATCCACCCTAATCCTCTATGGAGAACAAACTTACTTCTCTTATTAGTCTCACCTCTACACTCCAAAATCTTATATCCCGCATGGACCAACCCTCCACCTCCAATATTCAACCCTCAAGCTCTAGTGCACTTATTTTTCAACCACAAATGATCTCTCCATCCCATCACCACCATCCATGGAAGAGCACCCACATCCATCAATCCAAGAGCAACATGATTCCAATGATTCTATTGACATGGAACAAGAGAGAAGGGATCATCTTCGCGAATCCATACTTCATAAGGAGCTAGAGGAGGCACTAAAGGTGAAGGTAGAAGAGACCTTTGTAGATGAAGGAGTAGTTGAAGGGAGTTGTCATAGAAAAGAAATCATCAAGGAGGAGTACGATTTTATACCTAAACAACTGGACAAAGCAACAATTATTGAAAAGGAAAAAGTGGTTGAAGACTTAGGGGATGCTGAACCTCCATGAAAAAGTCAAGTCATAGAGCCTCTTTCCAAGACGGGTGAATTTGATGTTTAGGAGGGTGTACAACCTCCAAGGCATATCACGGTTGAAGACGTGGAAGAGGTTGATCAAGAGATGGAGATTCAAGAAGAAGAAGCACAACCTCCCATGCCCTTGGTGAGCAATGAAGAAGAGATTGAATTGGAAGAAAGCTACCAAGAGGAAGAGGTTGAAGTTGAAGAAGCTTGCAAAGAGGTGGAAGATGTCAAAGAATAGCACAAGGGAGTGGAGCTTGCAAGTTCATTAGAAACACCTCTCTCACGGCCTTTACCATCCAACACAATGTTCAAGTGGGTAAAATTCTTATCCGTGACCTTTACCTTCCCACTTGAATATGGGCTATTGGAGACGGATGGTCAACTTAGAGCTCTTTGTGGCATTAAGAGTAAGAGAAAGATGGTTAGTGGTGGGCAACACAATCCTAGGTTCATTATGGCTGAAAGCTCAAAGTTTAAATGCAAGTCTTGGTGCAGAGCTCAATTGAATGGGTCTAGGATGTTGTTTGGCCGCTTCAGTGAGAATTCAAATTGCTTGCCACCCGGCTGGAACAATGATGATCAACTTGAAGACGGGTGTCGAAACAAGATTTAGGATCCGGGAATATATGAGGATCAAGTTTGGGAGCTCAAAGCTTGTGGAGAACTTCATCAATGCTTGGTGAATTTATTTAGAGATGTTGAAGCTTATTGGAAGTCCAAGCGTTGGTGGCAGTTTCAAGATGAGTTCAAGCACAAGCCACCATGACAAGGAGCTCGCCAAATGTCCAACTTAAGGACTTTAACTAAAAGTGCTAGGTGGGAGACAACCCACCATGGTATGATGGTTCCTTTTTCAGTTTTAATTCTAGTCTGTTTTGTTTGTTTTTGAGTTTTGATTGGACCTAGAATCATGTATAACATTCATAATAGAATTGCATTCTGCATACTGCATTATTATAAAAAAATGGCACGCGATGTGACAGCATCGCCGATGCGTCCGCGTCATATGTGCCTCAAGGAAGAAAAGAGACTTTACAGAAATTCACGCGAAAGCGTGGCTGGAGGCGTGCCTTTGGCACAAATTGATCCATGCAACCACGTTGCTGACGCGTTCGCGTCATATGCGAAAGATGCCTCCCACGCGTCCGCGTCACCCACACGAACGCGTGACCTGAAAATCGGCGTAAAAAGAGGGTGTATGGCAGCAAGTTGTGATGGAGTGGGGCTGGACTCGTGCTAGAAGCACAAGCCCTACCACGCGAACGCGTGCCCCACGCGTCCGCGCCGTTTTTCAGAAAAAGGCCAACCACGCGATTGCATCCCCCACACAACCGCGTCACCCTAAAATTTGGCAAAATGAGTTTCAAACAGATAGTTGCGCGACGGCAAGTTTGCCTTCGCACTAATGGCATGAAACACTCCATGCGAACGCGTGACCCACGCGTCCGCGTCATTTCATAGAAGCGCTATCCGCGCGAACGCGTGACCCACGCGTTCGCGTCGCCTGCGCCGCACAGCTTATCCAGATCGGCCAAGATATCTTATCTTTTCTTCCCCAAATCTAAATCTTTTCATTCCCTTCTTATTTCTTTCTTCCTCCTTTCTTACTTATTTTTCTTTTTCCATTGGTGTTAAAATTTTCTTCTTTAACTATTGCATCTTTTCTTGAATTATTTTGGTGCTTCATAACTTGTTTTATTCTAATTGGGTATTATTATTCATAAATCAATGCTAATTTTTATAATACTAATATTCCTTTTGCATTGATATGCACTTATACTATCTTGCATTACCCATACTCTCTTCCCCATTGTTGCAACCTTTTCACTATTGATATGCCATTTGCTTCCACTATTTTTTCACTTGCATGTTGTAGCTACCATGTAATTGAGACCTTTATTATTTGGCATTAACACCCATATTTTATTTATTTTTTTATCTTTATTTCTGGGTTACTTTTCTTTCTTTTCCTCTTCTTTCATGATGGCCACCGAGAGGGGAAAGAAAGAACTTCTATATGGGGAGATAGGCAAGTCAATTTGCACAATCTATAGAGAAAGGCATAAGTTGGAGCAGCCCGTCCACTTGTACATCTTAGCATGCACCGAGGACGGTGTAATCTTTAAGTGTGGGGAGGTCGATACCGACTTCCGTGGGTTATTACCTTTCTGTCTCAACACTAATGTTTAAATTTTCTTTGTTAAATTATTTGTTGCATTTGCATGTTTGTTTGATTTTGTACATATTTTACCACTTGGTTGAAGTAACATTTTCTTTTTTTTTCAAGAAACCTTTTATAGCATTTCACTAATTTGAATTAAAATTTTTGAGAAGCTTGTTTGAAGAAATATTATACTGGAACATGGTTTAGATCTCGAACACACAAAACCAGTGAGATTTTGAGCCTACTTGATTGGTTGCATTTTATCAACCAATATTTTATTTTTAGTGTGTGTCTTTCTCTCTAAAATTGTGATCTATATCTTGCTTGATTCTATATTTCTGGTGCACAAAATTGTGATCATTAGTGGCGCCATTGATGACAAGTCATCATATACCCATTTTTCAAGCTAATTTCACTTGTTTTGTTAATCTTTATGCACTTTCTTGCTTCTTAAGTAAGTGATTTGGAGTGAAAATGCACAACTTCTTTAAATCAAGCAACCACCATGAAATTAATATTAATCCATGAGGTTTAAGCTAATTTTAATTGAATTTTAATTGATTTATAAGCCTCTTGAATTTAGTGATACTTTGAGTGGTTGTTTTGGTTTATTGTAGGTGAAGAAAAGGAAAAAAGGAAAAAGCGTAGCCTAAGGAAGTGTGGCCCAAGGAAAAGAAAGTGTGGTCAAAGAGAGAAGAAGTGTGGCGCACAACATGAGGAGAGGCAAGCATTGCCCTCCACAAGGGCACACTGCCCTCTAGGAGGGCAACATAAGGGAACTAAGCTAAGAAGGCAACTCTGCCCTGCCCACTACAAGGGCAAAGCACAAATTGGTGCCTTGGAATCAAGAGGAATAAGATGTTGCCCTGCCCTCCACAAGGGCAGTATCGGGCTCACCAAGGGAGAAATTCAAAGGAAATTGTCTCCAAATGCTTGCCACAAGAGTTGAACACGGGACCATGAGGAAGCTAGGACTTAAGACCCATTACCGTGCCAAGAAACCAAGGAAAATGATGTAGCGTGTGCGTCCGCCCAGGTTCGAACACGGGACTACATTTTGGAAACACTGCCCTGCCCTCCGCGAGGGCAGTGCAGCATTTGGTTGGTGCACAACTCTGGCGCACCAAGAAGTGAATCTGGCGCACCGTGGCACATTCCTGGCAGCACCAGCGCGCACCAAACATGATCCTGGCAGCACCAAATTTTCCTGCCCTGCCCTCCGCGAGGGCAGGGCAGCATTCTGCGCATCACAGCTCGATCCTGGCAGCACCAAGCACGCACCATGGCACATTCTGGCGCACCAATTTTTCCTGCCCTGCCCTCGGCGCGGGCAGGGCAGCATTTTGCGCACCAAAGCCGCACCAACATGCACCAAAGCCGCACCAACATGCACCAAATCCTGCCCTGCCCTCCACAAGGGCAGGGCAGCCTCCTGGGAGCTACCATTTTGGGCCGAAAAATTCAATTAAAATTCCAATTAAATTCTTTTCTTCACCAAATCAAAAGCCCATCCAAATCCCAAAATTCAAGAATAGAAAGTGTATAAATAGGAGCTAGTTTGTTGTAATTAGGACCTTTTGACCACTTACCTTTCTGCTTAGCTTTTGAATTTTGCACTTTCTTTTGAGCTTTGAATTTTACTTTTGCACTTGGGAACTTCTCTCGGTGTCATCACTGAGATTTCAGAGAATTGGGGAGGGGAATTGATCTCTCTTCTTCCTCATTCTTGCTTGGGTCTTCTTAATTTCCTTGTTTTGAGTTTTGGGTGTGAAGAATTGAGGAAATTCTGTCTCAATCTCCATTCAAAATCTCTTTAATTTCTCTTCTGCATAATTGAATTCAATTTCGTTTCCTTTACTGTTTCTTCTTCAATTTCTTGTCAATTGCTTTGAGAACTTGGATCTAGGAAGGTAATTGAGATCTAGGCTCTGCTACCTAGTCTCTTGAACCCTGAGATCCCAATTTACTTTTGGTTCTTCTGTGAACCTTGCTGCACTTTACTTTAATTTCTGTTTAAGCTTTCATTGCTTCTAATTCAATTCCTGCTCTACTAATTGTGGCAATTCAATTCTTCTTTGTTTATATTCTGCAATCCCAGTCCTCAAATCCCTTTTACATTCAAGCAATTTACATTTCTTGCCATTTAAGTTACTACTGCAATTTACATTTCTTGCACTTTAAGTTTCAGTCATTTAATTTCCTGTTCTTTAAGATTCAGTCTATTTTACTTTCCTGTTCTTTAATTAACTGCAATTTCCCTTCTCCCTTTACATTTAAAGCAATTTATATTCTGTTAAATACAATCCACTCAACCAAAACTTGCTTCGCTTGACTAAATCAACCACTAAACTAAAATTGCTCAATCCTTCAATCCCTGTGGGATCGACCTCACTCATGTGAGTTATTATTACTTGATGCGACCCGGTACACTTGCCGGTGAGTTTTGTGTTGGATCGTTTTCCACACATCAAGTTTTTGGTGCCGTTGCAGGGGATTGAAATAGATTGACAATGATTAAGTGAAGTGGAGGTCTAGATCAAGCACTTTTTCTTTATTTTTTACTAACATACTAACTGTTTGAGAAATTGCCTCTATTAACTCGCTAACAATTTATTTCAATTAACTGCACTCAATTCTCAAGCGTGCTGTTGTTTGGTCATCTTGATTGTTTGCGTACGAGTTTCTACAGACAAAGGGTATCATGACATGAAGCCACCACTTATTACACTCATCAAGAACAATTTTTCTTATGACGGAAATCCATTGGAGGACCCTCAACAGCACATATCTACTTTCCTGAGAACTTGTAATGTGGTCAAAACTGATGGTCCAGATCATGACACTTACAAGATCCTGTTCTTCCCTTTCTCATTAAAGGGTGAAGCTGCACAATGGTTTGAAACTTTTCCCCAAGGAAGTATCACTAGTTGGGATGATTTGGTCACCAAATTTCTGGCCAAATTCACCTCATCCAGACAGATCATCCAGTTGAAAGAGAAGGAACATCTATTCACACAAGGGGAGGAAGAACCACTTTTCAAAGCCTGGGAAAGATACAAGAAAGCAACTGATAAAGTGGGCTTCCGAGCTTTCTGTGAAGGATTGACCCCAGAAACAAGAAGAGCAGTGGACCACTTCTCAGATGGTCTACTCAAAGCAACAACAACTACCCAAGGAAATGCAAACTTTAATGACAAAGGAATCAACAACCAACATTCATTTGAGGAACCACAGAATGCAATCTCAGAAAAAGAAGTGATGAATATTGAAGGGGTGAATGCGTTCAAGGACCTAAACAGACAAATGCACCATCAACCACAGCAAAACATGGAGCTGTCTGCTGCAGTGAATGCCAAATTTCCACCATGGAGACCTCATTCTTATCTGAGAATGAGGGAGTCTCAACATCAAGAACAAGGAAGTTTCTACCAGGGCAACTCCATGACCACAAACAATCAACATCCCCCACCCACTAATAACACTCAAAGCCAATACTCACAACACAGACACTTCCAGACTCATCTCAACTGGAGAAGGAACGAGTACCAAAATCACAAACCAAGGGATTTCAATTATAACAACCCCAACTTCACAAACCAACAAAAACACCATTACAGCAATAACAACCATTTCATGCCACCATCACACCTGCTCTTCCAACCTTTAACACCTCATAACCAACCAATCTCACAAGACTCTCAGAGAATCACAGACTTGGAGATCCTAATAGAGAGAATGATGAAACACCAAGAGGAAACAACAAGGAACCAAACAATGTTAATCAAAAGAATCGAGGAGCAGATAGCTCAACTGGCGAAGTATTTTGCAGAAATGGGTGAGAAGAAGGCAAATACTTTCACCAGAGCCATTGAAGACAAACTGGCTAACAACGAAGATGCTACAAAGAAGGAAGGATGGAAAAGGATTTATGGAGGACAATGAGAAAATACTGGACAAAGGAAGTACCAGCCAAGAAGAACACAACAATGAATTCTTTCAAGGAGAAACAGACGATAGAACTAAAGAAAAACAGAAAGCCCCCACTGGAAAATTTTCACTAAGGGATCGAGTGATGATCAATATTCAAACCATGAAGGTATCCCCACAGTTGTCTGATCATTACATTGTGACTAAGATCCTTCCACAAGAATTTATAGAGGTCATCAAAGAGGAAACCGGAAGGAAGTTCACAGTGAAGAAAGACAAGCTAAGGCACTGTGATTTTCAACCTCCATGATCAGCAAAAAATAAAAGTTGTCAAGCTAGTGACAATAAAAGAGCGCTTGTTGGGAGGCAACCCAACCTGAGGTAGTTTTCTTTTTCATAGCTTTTTCAATAAAAATGTTGAATAATTGGTATGCATTGCAAGGAGCTAAGTTTGGTGTTGCACACCAAAACAATTTGAGGGAGAATGAAAACTTCTAAGTTTGGTGTTCCACCAAAAATATCATTTAAGAACACATTCTCACCTCTTGCATGATTCTAGCTCCAAGCAATCAAACATTATTCAACTGTTGAATTGTTTTCTAGCTTTAATTTCATTAACCTTTAGCAAGGATACATGGTTTCAAATATGGTTGACTTGTTGCATCTGAGGCAGTGGCAAACAATTAAGTTTGGTGTCCCTACACCAAAAATCAATCCTGGAACCACACTCAGTTTATGCATATTAACCATATAATTAAGGGCTTGAGAAGCAAGCAACTTTGAGGATTATGCAGCACATGAGTCAACAATTGAAGACATTATGCATCTTAACTCATAGAGAACACAACAGAAGGAAAAATCAAAGGGCTGCAACTTCAAAGGTTGTATCTAAACTTGATCCTTGCTGCTGTGAAATGTTTTGAATCTGGAAACCATTGTATGTCTTGCTAAAGTGTTTATCTAGTTGCAAGTGAAATTGTTTGTTAAAAATGCTAAGTCTGCATAATGCTTGTTATCCATCACTTAGATTTAAAAATTGTTTTGTTTGCCATATGCTTAAATAAAAGAGTTTGGTTTGAATTGAAAAGTGAAATATCCAATGTTGCATAAGTATGAATGGAAGTTGGTGGTGGTATATGTGTTTGATTAAATGCATAACTCATGAAATAATTGTTGCATAATATCATTCTCATTCAATTGTGAGTTAGCTTGCTGTTACAAAGACTCTTCTCAAGAATGAAAAAGCCCTTGGTAACAAAAACAGAAAGAAAAGGGAAAGAAAAAGCCAAAAGGGCAAGAAAAACAAAGAATAAAGGTTGGACACCAATAGCTTGAACCTTAGGACATATGCCTGTGGTGTTCTTGTACTAAGATCTGCTTGGATGAGTAAATTCTAAGGGGTATTTTAAAACCCGGTCACTTAGATCAACTGATTTGGGATGGCCAATTGAAAATCCACAATAAAGAGCAACTTAGATACAGAACATTTAGTTATCCAAAGAGATGCTGGGCATCAATGATCCTAGGGAGAATTAGTGAGCCATGTATCTGTGGTGGAAAGATGTTGAGTAAAAAGAAAAAAAAATAAAGCCAAAGGCTAATACTGCAACATTTGACACCAAACCTCTAAAAGAATAATAAGCTTGTTAAGCATTGTAAGCCAAGAAAAGTTAGCAAGGGAGTAATTAAAAAGTGAGTCTTATAACAGCAAGGTTAGCAAGCCTTTGAGGAAAGATGTGTATTATGTAGCAGCAACAATAAGTGAGTTGTCATTGTCTGCATAAAGACTCCATAAATCAAGTTCTGCTATATGCCTAATAAGGATATGTGTTCTTTTCTTATTCATGTCATTTACTCTTATTTTTGATGCTTGCTTGGGGACAAGCAAGATTTAAGTTTGGTGTTGTGATGACAAGTCATCATATACCCATTTTTCAAGCTAATTTCACTTGTTTTGTTAATCTTTATGCACTTTCTTGCTTCTTAAGTAAGTGATTTGGAGTGAAAATGCACAACTTCTTTAAATCAAGCAACCACCATGAAATTAATGTTAATCCATGAGGTTTAAGCTAATTTTAATTGAATTTTAATTGATTTATAAGCCTCTTGAATTTAGTGATACTTTGAGTGGTTGTTTTGGTTTATTGTAGGTGAAGAAAAGGAAAAAAGGAAAAAGCGTAGCCTAAGGAAGTGTGGCCCAAGGAAAAGAAAGTGTGGTCAAAGAGAGAAGAAGTGTGGCGCACAACATGAGGAGAGGCAAGCATTGCCCTCCACAAGGGCACACTGCCCTCTAGGAGGGCTACATAAGGGAACTAAGCTAAGAAGGCAACTCTGCCCTGCCCACTACAAGGGTAGAGCACAAATTGGTGCCTTGGAATCAAGAGGAATAAAATGTTGCCCTGCCCTCCACAAGGGCAGTATCGGGCTCACCAAGGGAGAAATTCAAAGGAAATTGTCTCCAAATGCTTGCCACAAGAGTTGAACACGGGACCATGAGGAAGCTAGGACTTAAGACCCATTACCGTGCCAAGAAACCAAGGAAAATGATGTAGCGTGTGCGTCCGCCCAGGTTCGAACACGGGACTACATTTTGGAAACACTGCCCTGCCCTCCGCGAGGGCAGGGCAGCATTTGGTTGGTGCACAACTCTGGCGCACCAAGAAGTGAATCTGGCGCACCGTGGCACATTCCTGGCAGCACCAGCGCGCACCAAACACGATCCTGGCAGCACCAAATTTTCCTGCCCTGCCCTCCGCGAGGGCAGGGCAGCATTCTGCGCATCACAGCTCGATCCTGGCAGCACCAAGCACGCACCATGGCACATTCTGGCGCACCAATTTTTCCTGCCCTGCCCTCGGCGCGGGCAGGGCAGCGTTTTGCGCACCAAAGCCACACCAACATGCACCAAAGCCGCACCAACATGCACCAAATCCTGCCCTGCCCTCCACAAGGGCAGGGCAGCCTCCTGGGAGCTACCATTTTGGGCCGAAAAATTCAATTAAAATTCCAATTAAATTCTTTTCTTCACCAAATCAAAAGCCCATCCAAATCCCAAAATCCAAGAATAGAAAGTGTATAAATAGGAGCTAGTTTGATGTAATTAGGACCTTTTGACCACTTACCTTTTTGCTTAGCTTTTGAATTTTGCACTTTCTTTTGAGCTTTGAATTTTACTTTTGCACTTGGGAACTTCTCTCGGTGTCATCACTGAGATTTCAGAGAATTGGGGAGGGGAATTGATCTCTCTTCTTCCTCATTCTTGCTTGGGTCTTCTTAATTTCCTTGTTTTGAGTTTTGGGTGTGAAGAATTGAGGAAATTCTGTCTCAATCTCCATTCAAAATCTCTTTAATTTCTCTTCTGCATAATTGAATTCAATTTCGTTTCCTTTACTGTTTCTTCTTCAATTTCTTGTCAATTGCTTTGAGAACTTGGATCTAGGAAGGTAATTGAGATCTAGGCTCTGCTACCTAGTCTCTTGAACCCTGAGATCCCAATTTACTTTTGGTTCTTCTGTGAACCTTGCTGCACTTTACTTTAATTTCTGTTTAAGCTTTCATTGCTTCTAATTCAATTCCTGCTCTACTAATTGTGGCAATTCAATTCTTCTTTGTTTATATTCTGCAATCCCAGTCCTCAAATCCCTTTTACATTCAAGCAATTTACATTTCTTGCCATTTAAGTTACTGCAATTTACATTTCTTGCACTTTAAGTTTCAGTCATTTAATTTCCTGTTCTTTAAGATTCAGTCTATTTTACTTTCCTGTTCTTTAATTAACTACAATTTCCCTTCTCCCTTTACATTTCAAGCAATTTATATTCTGTTAAATACAATCCACTCAACCAAAACTTGCTTCGCTTGACTAAATCAACCACTAAACTAAAATTGCTCAATCCTTCAATCCCTGTGGGATCGACCTCACTCATGTGAGTTATTATTACTTGATGCGACCCGGTACACTTGCCGGTGAGTTTTGTGTTGGATCATTTTCCACACATCAGCCATCAACATGGTACGCTCAATTGTAATCTCAACTCTTTATCACAACTTCGCATAACTAACCAACAAGTGCACTAGGTCATCCAAGTAATAAACCTTACGCGAGTAAGGGTCGATCCCACGGAGATTGTTGGTATGAAGCAAGCTATGGTCATCTTGTAAATCTCAGTCAGGCGGATTCAAATGGTTATGGAGGATTAATGATTAAAAGATGCATAAAACATAAATTAAAGATAGAGATAATTATGTAATTCATTGGTGAGAATTTCAGATAAGCGTATGCAGATTCTTTGTCCCTTCCGTCTCTCTGCTTTCCTACTGTCTTCATCCAATCCTTCTTACTCCTTTCCATGGCAAGCTGTATGTTGGGCATCACTGTTGTCAATGGCTACAGTCCCGTCCTCTCAGTGAAAATGTTCAACGTGCTCTGTCACAGCACGGCTATTCATCTGTCGGTTCTCGATCATGTCGGAATAGAATCCAGTGATTCTTTTGCGTCTGTCACTAATGCCCCACAATTGTGAGTTTGAAGCTCGTCACAGTCATTCAATCCTTGAATCCTACTCAGAATACCACAGACAAGATTTAGACCTTCCGGATTCTCAAGAATGGCCGCCAATGGATTCTAGCATATACCACGAAGATTCTGATTAAGGAATCCAAGAGATACACATTCAAGCCTTGTTTGCATGTAGAACGGAAGTGGTTGTCAGGCTCGCGTTCATAAGTGAGAATGATGATGAGCGTCACATAATCATCACATTCATCAAGTTCTTGAGTGCGAATGAATATCTTGGAACAAGAATAAGCTGAATTCAATAGAAGAATAATAGTAATTGCATTAATACTCGAGGTACAGCAGAGCTCCACACCTTAATCTATGGTGTGTAGAAACTCCACCATTGAAAATACATAAGTGATAATGGTGATCATTGGCTTCGGCCCCAGAGAGGGAACCAGAAGAACCAAGATGAAAATACAATAGCAAAAGGTCCTATTTATAGAGAACTAGTAGCTTAGGGTTTACAAAAATGAGTAAATGACGTAAAAATCCACTTCCGGGCCCACTTGGTGTGTGCTTTGGCTGAGCATTGAAACTTTCATGTGTAGAGACTTTTCTTGGAGTTAAACGCCAGCTTTTGTGCCGGTTTGGGCGTTTAACTCCTACTTTTGTGCCAGTTCCGGCGTTTTAACGCCGGAAATTCTTGAGCTGATTTGAAATGCCAGTTTGGGCCATCAAATATCGAGCAACATATAAACTATTATATATTGCTGGAAAGCCCTGGATGTCTATTTTCCAACGCAATTGAGAGCACGCCAATTGGGTTTTTATAGCTCCAGAAAATCGACTTCGAGTGCAAGAAGGTCAGAATCCAACAGCATCTGCAGTCCTTTTCAGCCTCTGAATCAGATTTTTGCTCAGGTCCCTCAATTTTAGCCAAAAAATACCTGAAATCATAGAAAAGCTCACAAACTCATAGTAAAGTATAGAAAAGTGAATTTTAAATGAAAACTAATAAAAATATAATAAAAACTAACTAAAATATACTAAAAACATACTAAAAACATATTGCTTGGAAGAGTACTAGGAGGGAGTTTAGTAACTTTCTTACTCAGCTGACCCACTTCTGCCTCCAAGTTTCTAATGGAAGACCTTGTTTCAGTCATGAAACTTTGAGTGGTTTTGATTAGATCAGAGATCATGGTTGCTAAGTCAGAGTGGCTCTGCTTAGAATTCTCTGTCTGTTGCTGAGAAGATGATGGAAAAGGCTTGCCATTGCTAAACCTGTTTCTTCCACCATTGTTGTTGTTGAAGCCTTGTTGAGGTCTCTGTTGATCCTTCCATAAGAGATTTGGATGATTTCTTCATGAAGGATTATAGGTGTTTCCATAGGGTTCTCCCATGTAATTCACCTCTTCCATTGATGGGTTCTCAGGATCATAAGCTTCTTCTTCAGATGAAGCGTCCTTAGTACCGCTTGGTGCAGCTTACATTCCAGACAGACTTTGAGAAATCATATTGACTTTCTGAGTCAATATTTTTTTTGAGCCAATATGGCATTCAGAGTATCAATCTCAAGAACTCCTTTCTTCTGATTTGTCCCATTATTCACAGGATTCCTTTCAGAAGTGTACATGAATTGGTTATTTGCAACTATTTCAATGAGTTCTTGAGCTTCTGCAGGCGTCTTCTTCAGATGAAGAGATCCTCCAGCAGAACTGTCCAATGACATCTTGGACAGTTCAGACAGACCATCATAGAAGATATCTATGATGCTCCATTCAGAAAGCATGTCAGAAGGACACTTTCTGATCAATTGTTTCTATCTTTCCCAAGTTTTGTAGAGGGATTCACCTTCCTTCTGTCTGAAGGTTTGGACTTCCACTCTAGTCAGAAGGCATTGACTAGCTTTTCCCAAGAGTTCAGGCTTTCTTTAGGTTGTGAGTCCAACCATATCCTAGCTCTGTCTCTTACAGCAAAAGGGAATAGCATAAGTCTGTAGACCTCAGGGTCAACCCCATTGGTCTTGATAGTGTCACAGATTTGCAAGAATTCAGCTAAAAACTGATGAGGATCTTCCAATGAAAGTCCATGGAACTTGCAATTCTGTTGCATTAGAGAAATTAATTGAGGCTTAAGCTCAAAGTTGTTTGCTCCAATGGCAGGGATAGAGATGCTTCTCCTATAGAAGTCGGGAGTAGGTGCAGTAAAGTCACCCAGCACCTTCCTTGCATTGTTGGCATTGTTGTTGTTTTCGGCTGCCATGTCTTCTTCTTGCCTGAAGATTTCTGTTAGGTCCTCTACAGAGAGTAGTGCTTTAGCTTCTCTTAGCTTTCGCTTCAAGGTCCTTTCAGGTTCAGGGTCAGCCTCAACAAGAATGCTTTTGTCTTTGCTCCTGCTCATATGAAAGAGAAGAGAACAAGAAAATATGGAATCCTCTATGTCACAGTATAGAGATTCCTTGAGATGTCAGAGGAAAAGAAGAATAGAAGGAGGAGGTAGAAGAAGAAGAATTCGAACTTATCAAGAGAGATAGAGTTCAAATTGTTGATAGTGGCGGAGTGTTAGTCCTTAAATAGAAGGATGTGAAACGAGGGGAAGAACTTTCGAAAATAAAGTAAAAGATTTTGAAATAATTTAAAAGATATTTTGAAAATTTGATGAATGATTTTTGAAAACTAAGATTGGGAAAGAAATTAAGTGATTGTGAAAAAATATTTTGAAATTAGAAATAAAAAAGATATGATTGAAAAATTAATTTTGAAAAAAGATGTGATTAAAAAGATATGATTGAAAAGATATAGTTTTAAAAAGATATGATTGAAAAGATATGATTGAGAAACAATTTAAAAAGATTTGATTTTTAAAATTAATGGCTTGGCTAACAAGAAATTTAAAGGATATGATTCAAACATTAAACCTTTCTTAACAGAAAAGGCAACATACTTGAAATGTTGAATCAAATCATTAATTGTAGGCAAGTATTTTTAAGAATGGAAAGAAATTGATTTTGAAAATATATGATTGAAAAGATATGGTTTGAAAAAGATTTGATTTTGAAAAATTATGAAAACTTGAAAAAATTTGAATTAAAAACAGAATCTTCCCTCTTGTGCCATCCTGGCGTTAAACGCCCAGAATGGTATCCATTCTGGCGTTTAACGCCCAAAATGCTACCCTTTTGGGCGTTAAACGCCCAGCCAGGTACCCTGGCTGGCGTTTAAACACCAGTTTTCCTTCCTCACTGGCGTTTTGAACGCCCAGCTTTTTCAGTGTAATTCCTCTGCTGTATGTTCTGAATCTTCAATTCTTTGTATTATTGACTTGAAAAGACACAAATAATTTTTTTTTGAATTTTTAATGATGAGGAATAATCAAAATGCAACTAAAATCAAATAAACAATGCATGCAAGACACCAAACTTAGAAGTTTGTATACTATTGACGCTAACAAATTGAGAATGCATATGAGAAACAACAAAACACTCAAGACAAGAGAATTTAAAGATCAGAGCAAGGAAATCATCAAGAACAACTTGAAGATCAACGAAGAACATAATGCATGTAATTTTCGAAAATTAGAAGAATAAAGATATGCAATTGACACCAAACTTAAAATTAGACACTAGACTCAAACAAGAAACATAAAATTATTTTTGGTTTTTAAGATTTTATAATTTTTTTGGATTTTTCGAAAATTGAGTGGAAAAGAAAATAAGGATATCAAAATTCTTAATAAGAATTTCCAAGAATCATGCAATGTTAGTCTAAAGCTACAGTCTAAAAAGATTAGACATGGCTAGCCAAGTTTCAGCAGGACATTACATTCAAGAGCTAAATTGATGAGAATCAATCAGCTTTAGTGATGATGAAAACATCATCTGAAACTCTAGAATTCATTCTTAAGAACTCTGAAGAACAAAATAAAATAAAATTACCTAATCTAAGCAACAAGATGAACCGTCAGTTGTCCAAACTCGAACAATCCCCGGCAAATGCGCCAAAAACTTGGTGCACGAAATTGTGATCATCAGTGGCGCCATCAACATGGTACGCTCAATTATAATCTCAACTCTTTATCACAACTTCGCACAACTAACCAGCAAGTGCACTGGGTCGTCTAAGTAATAAACCTTATGCGAGTAAGGGTCGATCCCACGGAGATTGTTGGTATGAAGCAAGCTATGGTCATCTTGTAAATCTCAGTCAGGCGGATTCAAATGGTTATGGAGGATTAATGATTAAAAGATGAATAAAACATAAAATAAAGATAGAGATACTTATGTAATTCATTGGTGAGAATTTCAGATAAGTGTATGGAGATGCTTTGTCCCTTCCGTCTCTCTGCTTTCCTACTGTCTTCATCCGACCCTTCTTACTCCTTTCCATGACAAGCTATATGTTGGGCATCACCATTGTCAATGGCTACAGTGCCGTCCTCCCAGTGAAAATGTTCAACGCGCTCTGTCACAGCACGGCTATTCATTTGTCGGTTCTCGATCATGTCGGAATAGAATCCAGTGATTCTTTTGCGTTTGTCACTAACGCCCCACAATCGCGAGTTTGAAGCTCGTCACAGTCATTCAATCCTTGAATCCTACTCAGAATACCACAGACAAGGTTTAGACCTTCTGGATTCTCAAGAATGGCCGCCAATGGATTCTAGCTTTTACCACGAAGATTCTGATTAAGGAATCCAAGAGATACACATTCAAGCCTTGTTTGCATGTAGAACGGAAGTGGTTGTCAGACACGCGTTCATAAGTGAGAATGATGATGAGCGTCACATAATCATCACATTCATCATGTTTTTGAGTGCGAATGAATATCTTGGAACAAGAATAAGCTGAATTGAATAGAAGAACAATAGTAATTGCATTAATACTCTAGGTACAGCAGAGCTCCACACCTTAATCTATGGTGTGTAGAAACTCCAGCATTGAAAATACATAAGTGATAATGGTGATCATTGGCTTCGGACCCAGAGAGGGAACCAGAAGAACCAAGATGAAAATACAATAGCAAAAGGTCCTATTTATAGAGAACTAGTAGCTTAGGGTTTACAAAAATGAATAAATGATGTAAAAATCCACTTCCAGGCCCACTTGGTGTGTGCTTGGGCTGAGCATTGAAGCTTTCATGTGTAGAGACTTTTCTTCGAGTTAAAGGCCAGCTTTTGTGCCAGTTTGGGTGTTTAACTCCTACTTTTGTGCCAGTTTCGGCGTTTTAACGCCGGGAATTCTTGAGCTGATTTGGAACGCCGGTTTGGGCCATCAAATATCGGTCAAAGTATGGATTATTATATATTGATGGAAAGCCCTGGAGGTCTACTTTCCAACGCAATTTAGAGCGTACCAATTGGGTTCTGGTAGCTCCAGAAAATCCACTTCGAGTGCAGGGAGGTCAGAATCCAACAGCATCTGCGGTCCTTTTCAGCCTTTGAATCAGATTTTTGCTCAGGTCCCTCAATTTCAGCCAGAAAATACCTGAAATCACAAAAAAACACACAAACTCATAGTAAAGTCCAGAAAAGTGAATTTTAAATAAAAACTAATAAAAATATAATAAAAACTAACTAAAACATACTAAAAACATACTAAAATCAATGCCAAAAAGCGTATAAATTATCCTGTCATCAATTTCCATGGTTTAATGTATGCATATACTTATATGATTGTGGCCTTGTTTCACTTAGCTTACATACCCATATGGCCTTACCCTTTATTATCCTTTGCAAACCAATGTTGAGTCTATTTTACCCCTTTGTTCTTTACTTTAGCTCATCACTAACTCTAAGCGAAAAATAATAATGTCCTTAATTTGAATCCTTGATTAGCTTAGACTAGTGAAAGTGCTCATGAATTAAGTGTGGGGAAAGTGAATTTGAAAACATTTGGTTTGGAAATTGAGTATGTTAGACTTTATGTGAAAATGTGAAAAATGTTAAGAACATGTTTATGCATTCAACACCTTAATCATATGCATTGAAAAAGGAAAAAATATATTAAAAAAAGAAAAATAGAAAAAGAAAAAAATAAATAAAAAGAAAAAAAAGAGCAAATAAACAAAAAGGGGAAAAAATGCCCCAAGTTAAAGTAATAATATCAATGCATATGAGTTGTACTTAAATTTGGGATGCATGAATATTGGTAAACATAGTTAATGGGCAGTTAGATCTTGTATTGTGATTACATAGATTGTCTTAAGTTAGGTGGGGAAAAGTTTAGGTTAATTAAGGATACAGATTTTAGTCCAGTTGACCAAATACAATCCTACCTTGACCCTAACCCCATTACAACCCTTAAAAGACCTCTTGATTTGTGTATTCGTGCATTAAACTTTTGTTGATTAGTAGAAGAAGAGCAAGCCTTAGAAAGCAAGGTTAGTAGAGATTTGATAGATCGAACCTTAAACACCTGAGTGATTAGAGTGCATACACTTCCAGTGAGGGTTCGATGCTCGATTCTTTGTTCCGGCTTTCATGAGCTATTTTCTTCTGCAAGTTTACTTGTACTTTATTTTGTGATTTGTTAGTGTATTTTTTTTTTGGTTTATTTACTTTTAACGTAGGTAGAACATCTCAGTTCATATATTGCATTAAACATTTCATTCTCTTGAGCTTAGCATGACATGCTAATGTCTAATGTGAGGTTGATAACACTATTTTATGGTTTATCTTGTGCTCATTGAGTAGTTTTTATCAAGCCTTTGCACACTTATTCATACTATTTGCATAGTTTTACAATTCTTCCAAATTTGTTCTATGATTGAAAACTTATTCTAGAGTCTTTAATCTGTGTACTTTAATATCTCTTATTACCATTCAATGCTTGATAGTTGTTAAGTGATTTCAGAGTTTATAGGCAGAATGCTCAGAGATGGAAGGAAGCATCAGTGAGAATCAAGACTTAAGAATTGCTAGTGTCCAGCTGACTCTTCGCATGAGGTATAATTGAGCTACAGGTCCAAGATGGCTATGCGTGGAGAATAGATACCTATGGCAAGCTAGACAAAAATGCGTGATCCATGCGGACACTTGAGTGACGAAATAAGCTGGCGATTTGTCCCAGCGATTCTGGGCTATTTCCAAGTTTCAAGCCAGAAACTCAGATAAATGCTGCAAAGTGGAGGAATGAAAGGAACTCATAATACTTCATAATTAGATGAGTTTGAGAAGAGGTTCTTTCCTCTATCTAGGATTAGGAAAGATTTCTATTATGTTAAGCTAGACTCTCAGTTAGGTTCATGATTTAATTAGTTTCCATTAGTCCAAGCTTAGACATGGCAAATGCTTGATCCATGCGGACACGTTAGGTTCATAGATAAGCATGCTTTTGGCTTTGGTTGATTAATTGGTAACTCTTGAGTTATCAAACTCATTGTAATTGATAATTGATATCTTTGCTGATTGATTTAGATTCCTATAACTCTAGTCTTTCCTTAGGAGTTGACTAGAACTTTAGGTGTTAATTTAATTTAACTACTTGACTTAGTGGGAGCAAAAATATAATTCTCATCACCATTGATAAGGATAACTAGGATAAGCATTCTAATTCTCATACCTTGCCAAGAGTTTTCTTAATTATTAATTTATTTCTCTTGCTATTTAAATTTCTTGTTCTCTATTTCAAAAACCAAAAAATATATCTTTTTCCATAACCAATAATAAGTCATACTTATCTGCAATTCCTTGAGAAGACGACCCGAGGTTTGAATACTTCGGTTTATAAATTTTATTGGGTTTGTTACTTGTGACAACCAAACGTTTGTACGAAAGAATTTTCTATTGGTTTAGAAGCTATACTTACAACGCGATTATATTTGTGAATTTCTTTACCGATAGAAAATCCGATCGTCAGAGTGCCATATAATAAATTATCTAAATCATATTATAAAATCTCTACCAAAAATTCAACCAATGCCATATAATGAATTTTCCAAACAACTATTTTAATTCTTTTACCCTAGATAAGTTCTTAGTTTTCCTCAAATTTGTCTTCCTTTTTTTTCAATGGTAGGATATGATTTTTATTAATGAAAATAGATGGTCCAAAATAGAATAAAGACAAGGGTAAAAAATGGATAGATCCACCAAAAATCTAATACGTATCTCATTGTAAGAAAAAAGAAAAAGGAAAGTGAGTCTTTCAGATTCTTTGACGCTCTTCCATAGCTCTCTGAGCTACTGCCAAAACCTCAGATAGGGGGATTTGACGACCTTCAAAGATGAGAACATTTCAGGCTTTCCAAAACTTCCAGGTAATGTTTACTGCAAGCTCTCTTCTTTTTTTTAGTTGCTTTATTTCTTCTCAACTCATTTTCCAGTATCATCCACCATTTTCAGGTTTTTTCTTGGTGGTTTGGTGTTGGCAGATTTGCTGCTTGCCAGATATCCTTCGATTCTGTGCACTCCCAAAAGCAATGAAAGGTTGATTCCTCAACTTTGTTGCACTGCCGGCAGATTGGGTTCACTGATTAAATTTGGGATTGGATCTTCTGAAGAACAGGTAGTCCCTCATGCATAATCTTCCAAAGGCAATTCTTAATTTTTGAATGACAGTTTATTTTTCACAAATTAGACCATAATTCTTTGTGTTGGCACTGTTCTAGCAGGTATTCCAAAGGTGGGTGAAAAAAGTTGGAAGCTTATCCTGTATCCCGAGTTCACAGTGAAACTACCACCTTTTCCTTTTATCTAGGTAACTCTAACTTCAATTTCATGTTTCTGTGTGTTGAGGATCATTGTAACTATTTTTGGGCTGAATATTGATTAAATTAGTGATTGATTCCATGACCAATTAGGTAGGATTAGGTCCGAGACTCTCTCTGGACTTTCTTCTGTATGTTGTGAGAGATTAGGAGTGATGGCTACATAGTCTCTAACCTATGAATCCTCCCTAATTTGAATAGATAGACCTTTGCCCACTTCTCATAGAATTCCTTTCTCTAAGACTTTCCTTCCTTCCATTATACTACACTAACTCTAGGAGGGTTTTGTACCTATTTTTGCTCTTAGGAAACCAGAATTTCGATAATACTTACTTTGGTAAACTTTACTGATAAGAGAGTTTGGCTTGGAGAGTAGACACCGTCTTTACTTTGCTGACATTGCCAAATTAAAGGCTTTAAGGTCTTTGAAATTGAGTCCTCCTTGATTCTTTGGTCTCCAAGTAATTCTCCAACCATTCCAGTACATTCTCCGTTTAGACTCCTTTTGGCCCCACCAAAATTGTAGGATGGCTCTTTGAATTTCTTCAAGGAGAGTTTCTGGTAGTTTGACATAGCTTAGAGTGTAAATAGGAATCACCGTGGCCACAATCTTAATTAACACTTCTCTGCCACTAGTAGATAAAAGAGCTCATTTCTAATGACTCAATTTCTGAATCACTATATCCTTAATATAGTTAAAAGTAGCCTTCTTGGATATCTGAATCACTGCTGGGAGACCTAGATATTTGTTCTAATTTCTAATGTGTGGTACCAAAAGAATTTGGGCTATTTGGTTGCGGATGTGAACTGGGTATTTTTGCATATCCTCCATTTTGAAGTAAATAAAGAAAGAATCATGCTCCACAATTTGCATTATGATCTCTTCTTTCCACGCAATTACTAATCCTCCCACCATGCCAATTGGGTCAACTGTAAACATAGAATTGAAACCACACCTCCGCAACACACCTTTTATAGATGAAGAGTTATTCTTTGTTTCACATAGGAATAAAATCTCAGGGGAATGGGTTTTGTTAATCCCTTTTATGTTGTATGCTATCAGGGATTTTCCCAAATCCCAACAGTTCTACATCATCATCTTCATCCCTCCTTAGGTGCCAATTGTTGGGTGGCACCCTTTCCCTTATTCACTTTCCCCACATCATCTCAGCATTGCTTCTTTCCATTAGAGCTTTTCCTTGAACCTCCAGACCTCCTTTTAACTCATGTAATAGATTTGTGGGTGTGGGTCTTCTTTGCCAACTGCTTTAAATTCTATTTCCAAGCTCCCTGCTATCCCCCTTCACCCTTCTTCGCACCAAATGTGAACAAGTTTTCTTGTGTAGTAATCTGAAATATTATATTTACATTTTTGGTACTAGAGCTTCTTTCCTCCAATATCTCTTTTCTTCCCTGTGTCTCCCCCTTCTTTCCTTCTTGTGTTAGCAGTTTGAGGTTGCTTTGTACTACATTCTCTTGTCCTATGTATTGTGAGTTCCTCTCTTGGACAGAAAGACCAGAAAAACTTTTGAGTAAGCTCACCGGGATTGGTTTCTTTTGTTTTTTCTCTCCCTCCCTCATTATATTGGGGTAGTTTGGGTTTTTATTTTCTTTTTGATTATCCAGATGCCATCCAAACTGGTCCACCCTAAGCCATACCCCCATTCTTTCTCCTTTATTTCTCCTTTCGCTATCTGCTCCAAAGGAGTATTACATGCCCTAATCTCTGGTGCGCGAAAATGAAACTCGCCCAACTGAACCAGGAAGTGCATCGAATCATCCAAGTAATACCTCTGGTGAGTGAGGGTCGATCCCATGAGGATTGTTGGATTGAGCAAGCTGTGGTTATCTTGCAGATCTTAGTCAAGCGAATAGAAAGATAGTTGTTGTAGGCGCATAAACAGGACAATAACAAAAGCAATAAAGAATTGACGTAGAAACAATTATAAGAGATCAGTTAAGGCCTCGGAGATTCTTGTTCTTTCGGATTAATACTTCTTACTCACTACTTTAACAATGAATGATTCATTCAATGGAAAGGCTGTAAGGTAGCATTTGTTTTTGGAGACAGGACACAGAGACATGGACAACAAATATTTATAACATGTTTGGAGGCAGAGACATGGACACAAAACACATTGTCTCTAGGACAATATTTTATATTTTTGTGTCCACTCTTTTACGAAGGACAATGATGGACACGAGATTGGAGAAGGTGGACACGGACTTTTTTTATCAAAATTTTTTTCCCTTTCTATCCATAGATATGTTTTATTATTCTACTCTTATCCCTTATTCTTTTTCCTAATTTTAGATTCTTCTCTACATCGTAGTTCTTCTTTCTCTGCATTCTTTTTTTTCCAGATAGTCTCTTTTTTTTGTAGAATTTCTTACTTGACTGGATAATTAATTTATTTCTTTTTATCGTTCATTCTCTTCTCTATGGCATGCTGTATTAATAGAGACTTAGTTCACTCTTCTACTTTATGTTACTTTATTTATTCTTAATTTTGTTACTTTAATACCATTTTTATCTCATTGGTTCATAGACCAATTCTTCTTGTAATTTTCTATACTCCTATGTACTCTTATTTTTTATTAAATTAGTTTGTACTTGATGCAAAAAATTTGGAATCACATGGCTATTTTAGTCATTTCGCATAATATCTTAGTTCTGTCCATGTCTATCCAAACATAATACAGGACATTACATTAGTGTCTTGTACATCGTAGCCAAACACAATACACAAAAAATAATTTTTAGTGTCTCCGTTCTATTGTCTTTGTCTTAGTGCCATGTCGTATTCTGTCTCAAAAAACAAACGCAACCTAAGTGATTAAGCTAGTGGTACTAGTCATTAATCTCCTCTAATCCAAACCAAATGCTCGAATAGGTCAGTTAATCTGGACAAGGGTGAAGCTGACGCAATTCAATCTCTGATGATCCTACTCAAAATGCCACAGACACGGTCGGATCTTCCAGATCGGAGAATAAAGCTCTATGATTCTAGCCTTAGCACCACAGGGACCACAATTACCCATGACTAATGAGATTTTATGTCACGTATCCCAATTAACCCAAATAACTTGTTGGAACTTGTGATGTACTCTCAAGCTGTAGCTCAATATTATCCGGGTCAGGACTCATATATAACTCATGTAAAATAAGGGATCATACTTTCGTTCCATCCCAGATTTATGAAGATAAAGAATGATAAAACATCATAGAATGGAATCAAACATGTATTAAAGTAGAAAAGTAATAATATTAATCCATAGGAATGAGCAGAGCTCCTATCCTTAACTAAGGAGGTTTAGCCACTCATATTTTACAAAAAATAAAGTGTGATAAGTTCTGTGAGGCTGAAGATCCTAACCATGGATGATCTTCTCCTATATATACTAATCTAATAATTAAAAATTACAAAAATGAAACAAACTAAGCAGAAAGGTGCAAAAATCCACTTTTGGGCCCACTTGGTGAGTGTTTGGGCTGAGCTGGCATTTAGCTTGGAAAAGTGGGCATTGAACGCCCACTAAGGAGTGTCCATGCTACTTCCTTGCTCCCTTGGTGGTGTTGAATGCCAGTTTTGGGCGTTCAACGCTGGCCTTGGTCCTTTTGTGGCGTTGAACGCCAGAAAGGGGGTAAGTTGGGCGTTCAACACCCATTTTGGGCAGTCATTTCCAAAAAAAGGTATAAACTATTATATATTTCTGGAAAGTTCTGAAAGTTAGCTTTCCAACGCCGTTGAGAAATTGTAAATTGGACCTTGATAGCTCAAGAAATGCTCGTTGTAATGCACAGAGGTTAGAATCTGACAACATCTGCTATCCTTTCTTATCCTCTAAATTAGACTTTGCCAAAACTTGCCAAATTCACCCAAAAATCACCTAAAATTATAGAAAAAACACAAAAACTCAAAGTAGCATCCAAAAAGTGAATTTTGCACTAAAACCTACTAAAACATTCTAAAACTTGATAAAATGTACTGAAAACACTAAGAAAATGAACCTAAAAAGAGTATAAAATATCCGCTTATTAGAACACCAAACTTAAACTGTTGCTTGTTCTCAAGCAACTAAAAACAAAATAGGACAATTAGAAGAGAAAAATAAAATAGGTCTCAAAGTTGTCAATGAAGCTCAGTTCCAAATATTGAATGGGGCTATTAGCTCTTTACTTCTGAATAGTTTTGGCATCTCACTTTCCTTTGAAGTTCAAAAGTTTTGGCATCCCTTGGAACTAGAATCCGGATGATATTATTGATTCTCTTCTTTAAGCTCTTATTAATTCTTGAACATAACTTCTTTCGGCACTTTGCACCTTTTGAGCCTAACCATGACTCTAAGTGTTCTGGTTTCCTGTATTACCAACGGATACATAAACGGCACAGGCACTTAATTGGGGGAACCCTTTGGATTCAAATTTAGATTTGCTTAAATTCCCAGACAGTGGTTTCCAGAGTTCTTAAGCGTACTCTTTAGCTTTGGGATCATGACTTTAACTGCTCAGTCTAAAACTTTTTGCTTGACACCTTCACACCACAAGCATATAGTTAGGGATAGCAACTCATTTGAGCATTTTAGGCCAATTTCTGACCCTCCTAACCATTGATGCTCTAAGCCTTGGATCCTTTTTCTTTTGAATTTTCTTTTGAGCTTTTTATTTTTCTTTTTCTTTTAGCTACTTTTTCTTGCTTCAAGAATCAATATTTTTTATTTTTTAGAGATCAATAATACTTCTCTAAATTCACTGTTCTTCAAGAGCCAATATACTCAACTTCAATATCAATTATGCACAGTTAATTCCTACATTCAAAAGATAAATGCAATTCTACCACATCAAAATACTTGGAATAACTTATGATATAACTCAAAACTTATGTATCTCACTATTCCTTTTCAATTTAAATTTTTTTAAGCATGGTGAGGGATACATTAGATATCTTATAACCAAAACAAAACAAGAAATTAAAACTAAAAAAGAAGAAAATACTGACATGATCATGAACTTAGAAGAGAAAATAGATAATAAATTAAAGTACAATGAAAACAGAAATAAAATAGATAGAGGGACAATGGGACTCAACAACCTCAGTGATAGTGGCTGCTGCTCCCTCTGAAAAATCCAATGGAGAATTTGAGCTCCTCTATGTCTCGCCCCTGTCTCAGCTGTTCCTCCATTAATATTCTCTGATCTTCTCTCATCTCATGAAGGATAGTGGCGTGCTCCTTATGCTCCACTCTCAGCTAATCCACACTTGAGCTCAGTTCCCCTATTGGGGTATTCAGTTAATCTTAATAGTCTTGGAGAGAAAAATACATCCCTTTAGGCATCTCAGGGATTTCTGGTGGAAGTGGCTGCACAGGTTCTTACTGTGGTTCATGTGCATGCTCTCTCACATGCTCCATCTTCCTCTTTGTGATGAGCTTGTTCATCTCTATGAGGGTATCTCCAGCTACGCCAATTCTAGCTGAACTGCATAGGCGATGTATGAAGTGTGGGAACACTAACCTCGCTTGGGTGGAGGTCTTTTCAGCCATTTTGTACAATTCTTGAGGTATCACCTCATGTACTTCCACCTCATTCCCAAGCATAATGCAACGAATCATTATTGCTCGGTTAATGGTAACCTCAGATCCATTACTTGTAGGGATGATGGAGCATTGGATAAACTCCAACCATCCTCTGGCTATAGGCTTGAGGTCAAGCCTACCCAATTGGTAGGGCTTGCCTTGTGCATCCTTCCTCTACTGTGCTCCTTCCACACAGATTTCTGCAAGGACTTGATCTAGTCTTTGATAGGACTTGATCCACTTTGCTTATTCAAGAGTGTGTATCTCCTAGCATCTGTGGTAATTGTAGCACCACTGTCACACTTTCCGGGCTAAAATCCATAAGTTTGCAAAGAATTCTTGCACCATCAGTGTTTCGACCTTTGAAACAGGATTGGTCAGAATTTCCTGATTCCTTCTCTAGATTTCTTGTCGGATCTCTGGATACTCCCCTTTTTTGAGCTTGAAGGGGACCTCGAGAATCCCGTTTTTGGGCCTTACCACAGCATAGAAGTGATCGTGGTCCACTTTGGTGAGGAATCTCTATGATTTCTAAGGTTCAAAAGTGGAAGCGGGGGCTTTTCCCTTCCTCTTTCTTAAGGATTCGCTAGCCTTTGATACCATACTTAGGAATGGAGGGCAAAAAGTAGAGCTTTTCCAATACCAAACTTAAGATGTTTGCTCGTCCTCGAGCAAATAATAACAAAAGAGAAGTAGAGTAGTAGAAGAAATAAGAAAATATAGAGGGGAAGGAGGAGAAGGCTTTGGCCAAGTAGAGTTTGAAGAGGGAAGAAGAAGAGTGTATACGATATGTATATGAAGGGTTGTATGAAGGAGAACTTATAGGGTTGCTGGGGTTTAGGGTTTGGCTATGTGGGGAAAAGATGGGTGGGAAAGATTTGAATTTGAAGTGGGTGGGGTTGGTGGGAAATTGAATGATGGGATTTATGATGGGTTTTGGGAGGAGGGAAAGGGGATTGTGTATGTGAAAGAGGGAAAATAGGGTGGGGTAGGTGGGGTTTGTGTGGGACCCACTT
This sequence comes from Arachis hypogaea, assembly GCF_003086295.3. Lineage (NCBI taxonomy): Eukaryota > Viridiplantae > Streptophyta > Magnoliopsida > Fabales > Fabaceae > Arachis > Arachis hypogaea. The sequence continues at coordinate 43,319,125 of NC_092041.1, read as the reverse complement.
GCTGAGACAGATTCAAAGCTCGAGTTGCCTGTCCTTGCCTGGCGTTCAACGTTAGGAATGGCCGTTGAATGCCCATTGGGGGCCAAAACATTGGGTTTGGCTGCTCCATAGGGGGCGTTGAATGCTCAGATTGGTCCTTTACTGGCGTTCAATACTAGTCCATGCTCCCTAAGGGGCATTAAACGCCCAAACTACTCCCTGTCTGGCGTTCAATACCAGCAATGCTCTCCTGAGGGGCGTTGAACGACCAAAGGGGATCAAGGGCTGGTTCTTCTCAGCTCCTGAATGGATGGTGCATGAATTTTCACACTTCGTACAACTGAACCAGCAAGTGTACTGGGTCGTCCAAGTAATACATGAGCAAGTCAGGGTTGATCCCACGAGGATTGTGGTTTGAAGCAAGCTATTCTTATCTTGTAGATCTTAGTCAGGCAAATAGAAGAGTTGTTGGATTTGATTGCTTAAATTCATAAAAGAGAATAAAGAGATCTTAACTAGGTTGACCTATTTGCAATGATAAGAACATGGTTAAGGTTTGGAGATGCTTTATCCTTCTGGATCAACTCTGGTCTTACTGTCTTTTTCAACTATGAATGATTTCCTCTATGGCAAGCTGCCTGTGATTGACGTCAGTTGAGAGGTCGCCAATTCTCCTCTAGATTTGAACCCCAAGGTTAGTGTGGATCCATTCTGATTGAGGATGAAGCTCATGCAGTTCATTCTCCTTTATGATCCTACTCAAAATGCCAAAGACAAGGTTAAATATTACAGATTAGAGAGTGCTGCGGCTTTGGGTTCTAGCCTCTACCACAAAGACTCTAATCTCCCCATACCTCGGCTGAACTGGTGTCTCGAGAAGTACCAAATGAAGTCGTGGATTAGCCATCTAAGAGATGTATAATGAAGCTAGTGGTTCAATGCTTTCCAGTTACATATTCACACGAACCGAAGAAGAACACGAGTGGTTGTTAGGCACGCGGTCTTAGAGTGAAGAACGAAGATAAATCTTAGAATAGAGAATCAAACACAAACTGAGAAAGAACAGTAGTACTTTATTAATCCATAAAACTCAGCAGAGCTCCTCCCCTCAACCTAGGCGATTTAGAAACTCATACTGATAGAAAATATAATGATAAACGAAAATATGGTGTAAAGTTTCAAAAGGTTATGTAAAATATCGCTTAAATACTAAACTAATGACTAAGGATTACATAAGAAGGTTAAAATTGTCTTTTACTGCTAAAATCCACTTCTTGGGCCCCCTTGGTGAGTGTTTGATTTGAGCTTGATTGAGATCTACATGCTAGGAGGGCTTTAGGCCGTTGAACGCTGGCTAGGAGCACCTCTTTGGGCGTTTGGACGCTGGTCTCCCTTTGGTGGGCGCTGGACACTTGGACTAGGGTAGATGGCTGGCGTTGAACGCCAGTTTTGGGCCTTCTATTCTGAAAACAAGTATGAACTATTATATGTTTCTGGAAAGATCTAAATGTTAGTTTTCCATAGTCATTAAGAATGCTCCATTTGGATGTCTATAGCTCCAGAAGAGCTCTTTCGAGTGCAAGGAGGTCAGATCTAGACAACATCTGCAACACTTTTTCTACCTCTGAAATAGACTTTTGCTTCAGCTCCTCAATTTCAGCCAAAATATACCTGAAATTGCATAAAAACACAAAAACTCATAGTAGAATCCAAAAATGTGAATTTAACACTAAAACCTATGAAAACTTAATAAAACTTAAACAAAACATACTAAAAACTATATGAAAATGATGCCAAAAAGCGTATAAATTATCTACCATCAGAATACCAAACTTAAACTGTTGCTTGTCCCCAAGCAACTAAAAACAAAGTAGGATAGAAAGAAAAGTAAGATACAATAAATCTCATAGTTTTCAATGAAGCTCAATTTCAATTAGATGAGCGGGACTTAGTGGCTTTTTGCTTCTGAATAGGTTTGGCATCTCACTATCCATTGAAACTCAGAAGTGTTGGCATCTTTAGGAACTTAGAATCCAGATGATATTATTGACTCTCCTAGTTTAGTTCTTTTTTATTCTTGAATACTGATGATTGAATTTTTGATGGTATAGAAATTCACAAATGAATTCTCGTTGCAAGTATAGTTTTTAAACCAATCAATAATCTTTTCATACAAAAAGTTGTTTGTCACTAGTACAAACCCCTAAAATTTATAAACCGAAGTATTGAACCTCGGGTTGTTCTCCCTAGGAATTACAATAAAGTGTCATGTTATTGGTTGTGAGTTATTTTAGGATTTTTGAGATTTTAGACAAGAAATATAAATGGCAAAGAAAATAAACTAACAACTAACAAAGATCTTGGCAAGATGTGAGAACTAGAAGTCCTATCCTAGTTATCCTTCTCAATTGTGATAACAAATTGTCTATTGCTCCCACTTAGTTAACCTCCAACCATGGAAGAAAGTAAAGTGGATGAATCAATTTGATTCCTCAAGTCCTAATCCACTCCTAAAGGATAGACTAGCTTTAGAGGCATTCAAATCAATTAGCAACTTCTAATTATCAATCAACAAAGGAATTAGATAACTCAAGAGTCACTAATTACTCAACCAAGGCCAAGAGGAACAAAACCTACACTAAAACCCAACCAAGCATTTCATCAAACACTTGGAAGGTACAAAAGAAAATCATAGTAAATTGATAACAAGAATAGAATCTAACAACAATTATTGAAAAGAATTAACAACAACAATCAAAAGAAATACATTTATTATGAATTACCTTGATTGAATTAAAAGAAAAGAGAAGGAACAATAGTAGATCTACAACAAAGTATAAGAACAACATAAAGGAAATTACAACAAAAGAGTAGAAGAATGATGAATGTAATAACAAAGAATTGGGAAATAGAAGTAGAAGAGAACATGAATTAAAATCTAGATCTAAGAACTAAACCAAATCCTAATCCTAATTCTAGAGAGAAGAGAGAGCTTCTCTCTCTAGAAACTACTTCTAACTAATCCTAATGTGTAAGAATCAATGGAATCCCCCTTGCTCTAATCCTTGGCTTTAAATAGCATTTCTGGTGCCAAAGTTGGTTGAGATTGGGCCCCACAACCCTTGAGAGTTTGTTGGGTGCGTTTTTATTAAAAAATCATAAACCGGCACCGACGTGTACGCGCATAGCACGCGTATGCGTCCATGGGGTAATTCGCAAGGTGCACGCGCGCGTCCATGGGCGAGTTCTTCTCTTTGGCTTTTCATGATTTATCCACTTTGCATGCTTTCCTCTTCACTCCTTTGATCCATTCCTAGCCTTTTCAATCTGAAATCACTAACAAACACATCAAGGCATCTAGTGGAATCAAAGGTGAATAAAAATCATCAAATTAAAGGTCTAAAAGCATGTTTTCACATCTAAGCACAAATAAGGAGACAATCACAAAACCATGCTATTTCATTGAATAAATGTGGGTAAAAGGTGATAAAATCCCCTAAAATCAATACAAGATAAACCATCAAAATAGGGTTTATCAAATACAGCTTTTTAGAGTCTTGGCCATGGCCCTAAGTACTTTGTTTTTCAGTATTACCACCGGATACATAAATGCCACAGACACTTTACTGGGTGAACCCTTCAGATTGTAATTCATCTTTGCTAGAATCCCCATATAGAGGTGTCCAGAATTCTTAGGCACACTCTTTTTGTTTCAGATCACGACTTTAACTGCTTAGTCTCAAGCTTTTCACTTGACACCTTCACACCACAAGAACATGGTTAGGGACAGCTAGGTTGAGCCGCTTAGGCCAAGATTTTGTTTCCTTTAGGCCTTCCTAACCATTGATGCTCAAAGCCTTTGATCCTTTTACCCTAGTCTTTTGGTTTAAAGGGTTATTGGCTTTTTCTGCTTTTTATTTTTCTCTTTTTATTTTTTTTTGCGTGCTTATATATTTTTTTTCTTTTTTTGCACATGCTTTCTCTTTTGCTATTTGCTGCTTTTTTTGCTTAAAGAATTAATTTTTTTTATTTTTCAGATTACCAATAACACTTCACTTTCATCATCATTCTTTCGAGAGCCAATATTCTTAATTCTGGTTTCAAATATGCACTGTTCATTCATACATTCAGAAAACAAAAGCAATGCCACCACATCAAGGTAATTGAACTATTCTTATTATATAACTTGAAATTCATGTATCTCTCAATTCTTTTCAAATAAAATTTTCTTTTGAGTAAGGTGAGAGATATATGAAATATTTTATAACTTTAAGACATAGATAGAAATGATAATGCAATAAGAACAAGAGAACAGACAATAAAACATAACAGAAAACAGAAAAATAACATAAGAGAAGAGGATTAAGAGAACGAATCCACTTTAATAGTAGTGGCTAGTACTCCTCCTTGAGGTTCCAATGCAGTGCTTGATCTCTTCAATGTCCCGCCCTTGTCTCAATTGTTCCTCCCTCAAAACTCTTTGTTCTTCCCTCATGGCTCTTTGATCTTCTTTTATTTGATGGAGGGTGGTGGAATATTCCTGATGTTCCATCCTTAACTGATCCATGTTAGTGTTTAATTTTCCAAGAAAGTGTGCCATTGATCCCAATAGCTTTGAGGAGGAAAATACATCCCTTGAGGCATCTCAGGGATCTCATGTTAAGCCGGCTCCACATGCTCATGTTGTGGTTCATGTGCCGGCTTTCTAGTATGCTCCATCCTACTTTTAGTGATGGGCTTGTCCTCTTCAATAAGAATGTCGCCTTCTATGACAATTCCAACTGAATTGCATAGGTGACGTATAAGATGAGGAAAAGCAACATTGCCTTAGTGGAGGGCTTGTCTGCCACTTTGTACAACTCTTGAGGTATCACCTCATGTACTTCCACCTCTTCTCCGAGCATGATGCAATGGATCATGATGACTTGATCTAAGGTCACTTCGGACCGGTTGCTAGTAGGGATGATAGAGCGTTGGATGAATTCTAACCATCTTCTAGCTACGGGCTTGAGGTCATGCCTTCTTAGTTGGATAGGCTTGCCTTGAGAATCCCTTTTCCACTGTGCTTCTTCCACACAGATGAGTCTAAGAGCACTTGATCCATTCCTTGATCAAAGTTAACTCTTCTAGTGTAAGGATGAAGGTCTCCTTGCATCAGAGGCAAGTTGAATGCCAACCTCACACTTTCCGGGCTGAAATCTAAGATTCTCCCTCGGACCATGGTGCTCCAATTCTTGGGATTTGGATTCACACTAATGTCATGGTTTTTCGTGACGCATGTATTAGCATAGAACTCTTGCACCATTGAAATTCCAACCTCGTAGATGGGATTGGTTAAGACTTCCCAACTTCTTCTCCGGAACTCTCTTCGGATTTTCGGATACTCATTCTTCCTAAACATGAAAGGGACCTCAGAGATCACCTTCTTCTCTACCACTACTTCATAGAAGTGGTCTTGGTGGGCTTTGGTGATGAATTTCTCCATCTCCAAAGATTTGGAGGTGGCGGCTATGGCCTTTCTTTTCCTCTTTCTAGAGGATTCTCCAAACTTGGGTTCCATAAGTGGAAATGGAAAGCAAAAAGGAACGCTTTTCCCACACCAAACTTAAAAGGTTTGCTTGCCCTTGAGCAAAAATAAAGAAAAGAGAAGAATGTAGTAGAAGAAGAAAATAAAAAAAAGATAGAGGGAGAGAGGGAATTCGGCCAAGGGGGCTTTAATATGAATGAATGGCGTGTGTATGAAGGGTTAGAATGAGGGTTATTTATAGGAGTGGGTTAGGGTTAGGTTTGGTCATGAGTGGGGTAAATGGGTGGGAAATTTGATTTTGAAGTGGGTGAGGGTTAGTGGGAGTTATGATGGTTTTGGAGAAGTGATATGGATGTGATTGGGTTAGGGTTTATAGGGAAGAGTGTTTGGGAAAGTGTGAAAAAAAGAGAGAAGAAGTGGGGTAGGTAGAGATGCTGTGGGACCCACTGGTCCTGAGAGGCTAGGGAATTTAGATTCCCTGCCCTCTGCATTGGCGTTTGAATGCCCAGGGTCTGCTCCCTGGCTGGCGTTCAATACCAGCAACACTCCATCCAGAGTGTTCTATTCAAACTGTTGATCATTTTTGTCTTTGTTCTGACTGCTGCAGATGATCATGAAGCTAAAGAAATAGCTTAAAGAAAAACAAAATTAAAGAATTAAAAGAAATAGAAACAATTAATTAGGGTTGGGTTGTCTCCCAACAAGCGCTTATTTAACGTCATTAGCTTGACGGTTAGCTCCTTACGGAGGTGAGTATGGGCTCAAAATTTCACCCCTTACAGTGAACTTTCTACCTGTCTTCTCATGAATAAGCTCCACATGCTCTAGAGACAGGACACAACTCACTGTATGTGGTATGATTAGAGACAAGACAACTCTCATGCCAGGTGAGAGACCTTCAGTGGGGACTTTCTTCTCCCTCCAGCCTTTAGGTACTTTCTTCCTAGTACCTTTGTTCTCACTGCTTAGTAATTGCTACCCAACACTAAACTTAGAATTGATGTTTGGGGGCTTATCAAAGCTCTGCACTAATATAAATGGTTGGAATACTAAGTGTTGCATAGTTATCTCTCTTTTAGGTAAGAGTTGGGTTTGGACATCTTGAACAAAATGTAGTCTTCCCCTATTTGGAAGACCATTTCTCCCTTTGCCACATTAATCATGGCATTTGCAGTGGCTAGGAAAGGTCTTCCGATGATGATAGATTCATCCTCATCCTTTCCAATATCCAAGACTATGTAGTTTGCAGAGATGTAATGGTCTTCCACCTTCACCAAGACATCTTCTACTAAGCCATATGGCTTCTTCATTGACTTTTCTACCATCTCTAATGAGATGTTTGCAGCTTATTGATGAGCAGATATTTTATACGCTTTTTGACATTATTTTCATATAGTTTTTCATAGTTTTTGTTTAGTTTTTATTAAGTTTTTATAGGTTTTAGTGTTAAATTCATATTTTTGGATTCTACTGAGTTTTTGTGTTTTTGTACAATTTCATTTATTTTTTGCCTGAAATTGAGGAGCTGGAGCAGAAATCTGATTCCGAGACAAAGAAAGCACTGCAGATGTTGTCCAAATCTGACCTGCCTGCATTCGGAAGGGCTTTTCTGGAGCTACGGAACTCCAAATGGAATGCTCTCAACGATTATTGAAAGCTAAATTTTAGAGCTTTCCAGTAATATATAATAGTCTATACTTTGCTTCAAATTAGAAGGCCTAAAACTGCGTCTAACAAAAGCTTCCTGCCCAAAATTGGCGTCCAGCGCCCAAAGAGCAGAGACCAATGTACAAACGCTTAGAGAGGACCCCCTGGCTGGCGTTCCACGGCCAAGGAGCCTCATAGCACGTGGATTCCCACACTTCATACAAACATGGTGCATGAATTCCTACACTTCGTACAACTGAACCAGCAATTGCACTAGGTCGTCCAAGTAATACCTGGGCGAGTCAGAGTCGATCCCACGAGGATTGTGGTTTGAAGTAAGCTTTGGTTATCTTGTAGATCTTAGTCAGGTGAATAGAATAGTTGTTGGATTTGATTGTTTAAATACAAAAAAGAGAATAAAGAGATCTTAACTAGGTTGACTTGTTTGTAATGATAAGAAGACGGTTAAGGTATGGAGATGCTTTGGCCTTCTGGATTAACTCTGGTCTTACTGTCTTTTTCAACTGTGAATGATTTCTTCTATGGCAGGCTATATGTGATTGATGCCGGTTTAGAGATCGCCAATGCTCATCCAGATCTTAACCCCAGGGTTAGTGTGGATCCATTCTAATTGAGGGTGAAGCTCCTGCAGTTCATTCTCCTTCATGATCATACTCAATACGCCACAGACAAGGTCGAATCTTTTGTATCAGAGAATGCTGCGCCATTGGTTTCTAGCCTCTACCACAAAGACTCTAATCTCCCCATAGCTCGGCTGAACTAGTGTCTCGAGATGTCCCAACGAAGTCATGGATTAACCATTTAAGAGATGTATAATCAAGTTAGTAGTTCAATGCTTTCCAGTTACGTATTCACACGAACCCAAGAAAAACACGGGTGGTTGTCTGGCAAGAAGTCTTAGAGTGAAGAACGAATATACATCTTAGAATAGAGAATCAAACATGAATTGAGAAAGAACAGTAGTACTTTATTAATCCATAAAACTCAACAGAGCTCCTCCCCTCAACTTAGGAGGTTTAGAAACTCATACTGATAGAAAATCCAATGATAAACGAAAATATGGTGTAAAGTGTGATGATCGGTTTTCCTATCGGTAAAGAAATATAAAAATATGATTGCGTTGTAAGTATAGCTTTTAAACCAATAGAAAACCCTTTCGTACAAACGTTTGGTTGTCACAAGTAACAAACCCAATAAAATTTATAAACCGAAGTATTCAAACCTCGGGTCGTCTTCTCAAGGAATTGCAGGGAAGTATAATTTATTATCGGTTATGAAAAATAGTATTTTGGGTTTTAAAAATGTTTGAACAAGAGAAATAAATTGCAGGGATTAATAAATTAATAATTATAAAAATCTCTTAGCAAAGTATGAAAACTGGAAGTCCTATCCTAGTTATCCTTATCAATGGTGATGAGAATTATATTTTTGCTACCACTAAGTCAACCTCTAACTATGAAGGTCAGTTAACTGGACAAATTAATTTCACACCTAAAGTTCTAGTCAACTCCTGAGGAAAGACTAGAGTTATAGGGATCTAAATCAATCAGCAAGAATAATAATTATCAATCACGATGAGTTTGATAACTCAAGAGTTACCAATTAATCAACTAGAACCAAGAATATAGAAATCTAAATTAAAATCATAAATATATGGAAATACCTCAAATTGTATTAGTTAAGAAAATCATAACATGAATGGTCCATAAGCCAATTTGGCAAACTAAAATAAAATAATAGAATGAATAAAAGTAGAAGAGAAATTGAAGTAAAGAAACCTTGAACCTATGATGAAGAAGAAATAAATCCTAATCCTAATAGAAATCCTAATCCTAAATCCTAAGAGAGAGGAGAGAGTCTCTCTCTAAAAACTACATCTAAATCCTAAAACTATGTATGACTGTATGTTGTATGATGTATATGATGAATGAATGGATTCCCCCACTTTATAGCCTCTAATTTGTGCTTTCTGGACTAAAAACTGGGTCAAAAACAGCCCAGAAATCATCCCCAGCATTTTCTGGTACGTACAGGTTGCGGAAAGTGATGCGGAGGCGTCGTCCACGTGTTTGCGTGGATTGAAATTCGCAGATGCGACGCGGGCACGTCATTCACGCGTTCGCATCGCCTAACTTCAAGGCAGCTATATTAAATTATATATCGTTGCGAAGCCTCAGATGTTAGCTTTCCAACATAACTGAGACCGCATCATTTGGATCTCTGTAGCTAAAGTTATGGTCGATTTAGTACCAAGAGGTCAGCCTGGACAGCTTTAGCAGTTCCTTCAGTTCCTTGTATTCCTTCCAGTTTTGCATGCTTCCTTTCCATCCTCTAAGCCATTCCAGCCCTGTAATATCTGAAATCACTAACACACATATCAAGGCATCGAATGGTAATAAGAGAGGATTAAACATAGCAAAATTAAGACCAAAGAAGCATATTTTCAATCATAGCATAGAATCCGGAAGGAAAATGTAAAGCATGCAAATCATATGAATAAGTGGGTAAAGAGTTAATAAAAACCACTCAATTGAGCACAAGATAAACTATAAAATAGTGATTTATCAACCTCCCCAAACTTAAACATTAGCATGTCCTCATGCTAAGCTCAAGAGAAGCTAATAAGGGGTGAAGAGAGTATGCAATGCAACCTTTTTATGTGAATGCAACTACATGCAAAATGTTTCTGCCTACTTGGTTAAAAGTAAATAAGTTCTCCAAGACAAATATGAATCAAATTCCTCTAATTCAAATTACACAATAAAAGACAAGTAACTTGTAAGAAGGTAGCTCATGAAAGCAGGGAACATAGAATCAGGCATTGAACCCTCACTGGTAGTGTATATCACTCTAGTCTCTCAAGTGTATAGGGTAATTCACTCTACTTTTCTCTAATCATATTTTCTAAACTTTGTTCTTTATCTAACCAATCAACAAAAATTTAGTATACCCATGCACACATCATGAGGTCTTTTCAAGGTTGTAATGGGGCCAAGGCAGGGGTGAGGATATATGTATGGCTAAGTGAGCTATAAATTGAATCTTTGAGTAACCTGAGCTATCACCTAACATACATACATTCTATATAACTTCTAAAATCATGCCTAGCTACCCATAACTCCCACTTTTATATCACATAGTCATGTATCAACTTTTCTTTTAATTTGTGTCACATATGCATCGATCTTTTATTAACTTAACATTGGGGTAATTTTGTCCCCTTATTTATTTTATTTATACTATATACATATTTTTTCTCTTTTTTTTAGAGACATAAAAACTAAAATAACATATCAATGCATATGGAATTTTTTTATTTTCTGTTTTACATGAGTAGGTACCCAAATTTCCCAATATTCAAATTTAGAAACATGATACATTCCCTTATTAACCCATGTTCCCATAGTTTTCCCACACTTAGTTGATGCACAACCTCTATCTTAAGCTAACCAAAGATTCAATTGGGATATTTAATTTGTTTTTCTGCTTAAGGCTAGTGATGTGGTAAAATATTAAATAAATAGGGATTAAAAAGCTCGAAATGGCTAACAAAGGTAATTTAAAGGGTAGGCTTATTTGGGATAAGTGAGCTAAACAAATGATGGCCTCAATCATATGCAAGCATGTAAATGTACTAAACAATAGCCATATAGACTGGAACAAAGCAAAGATTGCAATCATAGAGAAGAAAACACACAAGAATAAAATATTATGGTTAAATAATGTAACCATATGAATAAGCTCAAATCTCACAGGTTGTGTGTTCTTAGGCTCAAAAACCATGTTCCAATTACAACTTCAAACAAATTTAACATACAAATATTTGATTTAAATTAGTGAAAATTTTCAAAAATAGGGTCTTAAAAGAAACTTATTATTTTTCAACTAAGTAGTACTTAAATGCAATCAATCAACTACACATGCAATCTATTATGCAATGCAACAATGAACAAACAAAGAAGATGGAATATTTGTGTTGAGAAGAGAATAACTAACCCATGGAGATCGGTATCGACCTCCCCACACTTAAAGATTGCACCGTCCTCAGTGCATGCTAAGATGTACAAGTGGACGGGCTGCTCCAACTGATGTCTGTCTCTATAGATTGTGCAGATTGACTTGCTTGTCTCTCCATTTAGAAGCTTTTTCTCTCTCTTCGTGGTGGCTATCCTAAAAGAAGAGAAAAAGGAAGGAAAGTAACCCAAAAATAAAGATAAGAACATAAATAAAATATGGGTGTTAATGCCAAATAATAAAGGTCTCAATTACATGGTAGCTACAACATGCAAGTGAGAAAATAGTGGAAGCAAATGGAATATCAATAGTGCAAAAGTTGCAACAATGGGAAAGAGAGTATGGGTAATACAAGATAGTGTAAGTGCATATCAATGCAAAAGGAATATCAGTATTATAAAAATTAGCATTGACTTATGAATAATAATACTCAATTAGAATAAAACAAGTCATGAAGCACCAGAATAATTCAAGAAAAGATGCAATAGTTGAAGAGGAGAATTTTAACACCAATGGAAAAGAAAAATAAAGTAAGAAAGGAGGAAGAAAGAAATAAGAAGGAAAGAAAAGATTTAGATATGGGAAAGAAAAAGATAAGATATTTGGCAGATTTGGATAAGCTGTGCGCCGCTTGTGACGCGGACGCGTGAGTGACGCATTCGCGCGGATAGCGCTTCTATGAAATGACGCGGACGCGTCATCCACGTGGTCGTGTGGATCGATTTGTGCTCATTAGCGCGATGGCAGCCTCGCGGTCGCGCAACTCTCTGTTTAAAACCCATATTGCCAAATCTTTGGGTGACGCGGTCGCGTGGTTGATGCGATCGCGTGAATGGCCAAATTTTGAAAATGACGCGGACACGTGGGGCACGCGTTCGCGTGAGTGGGCTTGTGCTTCCAGCATGGATCCAGCCTCATTCCAGCCCAACTTACTGCCAAACACCCATTTACGTCGATTCCACAGAGCCACGCATTCGCGTGGGTGACGCAGATGCATGGGAAGCTATTTTGCAATATGACACGGACGCGATCGCGTGGGTAAATTTGTGCCTAAGGCACACCCCCAGCCACGCTTTCGCATGACTTTCTGTTTACTTTCCTTTTCTTCCCAACGCACCTGTGACGTGGACGCGTCAGCGACGCTTACGCGTCGCGTGCGTTTTTTTTATGCAGTATGTAGAATACAATGAATGCTATGCACAATTCCAGGTTCAATCAAAATTCAAAAATAGGCAAAAATTCAAACTGAAGAAGAAACGATCATACCATGGTGGGTTGTCTCCCACCTAGCACTTTTAGTTAAAGTCCTTAAGTTGGACATTTGGCGAGCTCCTTATCATGGTGGCTTATGCTTGTATTGATCCAGTAATCCCCACCAATGTTCGTACTTCCAATAGCCTTCGGGATCCCAAACTTTGCTTTTACACCTGTCTTCTTGTTGATCAATATTATTCCATCCGGGTAGCAAGCAGTCTGAATTCTCACTAAAGCAGCCAAACAATTCCTAGACCCATTCAATTGAGCTCTACACCAAACTTTGCGTTTCAACTTGGAGTATACAACCATGTTGAACCTTACTTGACAACTCCAATCACTAACCATCTTCCTCTTGCTCTTAATGCCACAAAGAGTTCTAAGTTGACTATCCGTCTCTAAAAGCCCATATTCAAGTGGGAAAGTAAAGGTCAAGGATAAGAATTTTACCCACTTGAACATTGTGTTGGACGGTAATGGCTTCGGGAGAGGTGTTTCTAATGATCTTGCAAGCTCCACTCCCTTGTGCTCTTCTTTGACAACTTCCAGCTCTTTGCAATCTTCTTCAATATCAACCTCCTCCTCTTGGTGGATATCTTCCAATTCAATCTCTTCTTCATTGTTCACCAAGGGCATGGGAGGTTGTGCTTCCTCTTCTTTCATTTCCACATCAAGTCCAATGGGAGAGGATACAAATGTAGATAAGAATTTCTCAATGATAGAATCTATCTCTTGACCATCCCTTTCAAAGTCTTCAATCATGAGATGCCTTGGAGTGTAGAGGTGAGACTAATGAGAGAAGTAAGCGTGTTCTCCATGGAGGTTTGGGGTGGATAGGAGGGTTCATTATTTTGGGAAACAGATTAATAATACGGAGGTGGTTCTTTTTGATAAGGATATGGAGATGGTGAATATTGAGGTGGTGGTTCTGGGTATGGTTCATATGGTGGTTGGTGTGGTGGATAAGGATTAGGGTCATATGGAGGTGAATGGCGGAAAGGAGCTTGTGAGTATGGTGGTCCAAAGTCATGTTGAGGAGGGGGTTCATAGGCACATGGTGATGGTTGTTGATAATCAAAAGAGCGTTCACCATAGCCATTGCCTTAATATGCATCACAGAATGGTTGTTGATAGTCCATTGGAGGTGGTTGTTGCTATGGGGGTTGATCAAATCCTTGTGGCTCCTTCGATCTTTGATTCTTCCAACCTTGATACCCATTCTCATTATAGTTCCCATTCCTAACAACAACACTGGAATCAAACTTGAAGCCAGAGGGGTGAGAGTTCATAGTAGTAGGAGAAAATAAAAACAAAAACTAATAAAAAGAAAATATTTTGAAAAAGATATGATATTTACAAAAAAAAGATAAGATAAGATTTTGAAAAAGATAAGATAAGCTTTTGAAAAAGATATGATTTTTGAAAAGATAAGATAAGATTTTGAAAACACAGATTTGATTTTTGAAAAATAAAATAAGATAAGATAAAAATTTAAAATCTGAATTTTTCTTTGAAAAATATTTACAATAACCAATAATAAGGCACACGTTTGCAATTCCCTGGCAACGGCGCCATTTTGACGATCGGTTTTCCTATCGGTAAAGAAATATAAAAATATGATTGCGTTGTAAGTATAGCTTCTAAACCAACAGAAAACCCTTTCGTACAAACGTTTGGTTGTCACAAGTAACAAACCCAATAAAATTTATAAACCGAAGTATTCAAACCTCGGGTCGTCTTCTCAAGGAATTGCAGGGAAGTATGATTTATTATTGGTTATGGAAAATAGTATTTTGAGTTTTAAAAAGGTTTGAACAAGAGAAATAAATTGAAGGGATTAATAAATTAATAATTATAAAAATCTCTTGGCAAAGTATGAAAACTGGAAGTCCTAAAGTCCTAAGTCAACCTCTAACTATGAAGGTCAGTTAAGTGGACAAATTAATTTCACACCTAAAGTCCTAGTTAACTCCTGAGGAAAGACTAGAGTTATAGGGATCTAAATCAATCATCAAGAATAATAATTATCAATCACGATGAGTTTGATAACTCAAGAGTCACCAATTAATCAACTAGAACCAAGAATATAGAAAGCTAAATCAAAATCATAAATATCTGAAAATACCTCAAATTGCATTAGTTAAGAAAATCATAACATGAATGGTCCATAAGCCAATTTGGCAAACTAAAATAAAATAATAGAATCAATAAAAGTAGAAGAAAAATTGAAGTAAAGAAACCTTGAACCTGTGATGAAGAAGAAATAAATCCTAATCCTAATAGAAATCCTAATCCTAAATCCTAAGAGAGAGGAGAGAACCTCTCTCTCTAAAAACTACATCTAAATGCTAAAACTATGTATGACTGTATGTTGTATGATGTATACGATGAATGAATGGATTCTCCCACTTTATAACCTATAATATGTGCTTTCTGGGCCGAAAACTGGGTCAAAAATAGTCCAAAAATTGTTCCCAGCGTTTTCTGGTACGTACAGGTGGCGGGAAAGTGATGCGGAGGCGTCCTCCACGCGTTTGCGTGGATTGAAATTCGCAGATGCGATACGGGCGCGTCATTCATGTGTTTGCGTTGCCTAACTTCGAGGCAGCTATATTAAATTATATATCGTTGCGAAGCCCCGAATGTTAGATTTCCAACGCAATCGGAACCGTGTCCTTTGGACCTCTGTAGCTCAAGTTATGGTCGATTTAATACCAAGAGGTCAGGCTGGACAGCTTTAGCAGTTCCTTCAGTTCCTTGTATTCATTCCAGTTTTGCATGCTTCTTTTCCATCCTCTAAGCCATTCCTGCCCTGTAATCTCTGAAATCACTTAACACACATAACAAGGCATAGAATGGTAATAAGAGAGGATTAAACATAGCAAAATTAAGACCAAAGAAGCATGTTTTCAATCATAGCACAGAATCAGGAAGGAAAATGTAAAACATGAAAATCATATGAATAAGTGGGTAAAGAGTTGATAAAAACCACTTAATTGAGCTCAAGATAAACCATAAAATAGTGATTTATCAAAGTGTCAAAAGGTTATGTAAATTATCTCTTAAATACTAAACTAATGACTAAGGATTACATAAGAAGGGTAAAACAGTCTTTAAGTGCTAAGATCCACTTCTTGGGCTCACTTGGTGAGTGTTTCTACTAAGCTTGATTGAGATCCATGTGTTAGGAGGGCTCTAGAGTGTTGAACGCTGGCTAGGGGCACCTCTTTGGGCGTTTGGACGCTGGTCTCCCTTTGGTGGGCGCTGGATGCCTGGACTGGGGTAGATGGCTGGCATTGAACGCCAGTTTTGGGCCTTCTATTCTGAAACAAAGCATAAACTATTATATATTTCTGGAAAGCTCTGGATGTTAGCTTTCCAGAGCTGTTGATAGCGCTCCATTTGGATGTCTGTAGCTCCCGAAATTCTTTTTCGCGTGTAAGGAGGTCAGATCTAGACAACAGCTGCAGCACTTTCTTTGTCTCTAAAACAGACTTTTGCTCCAACTTCTCAATTTCAGGCAAAAAATGCCTAAAATTGCATAAAAACACACAAACTCATAGTAGAATCTAAAAATGTGAATTTAACACTAAAACCTATGAAAACTTAATAAAACTTAAACAAAACATACTAAAAACTATATGAAAATGATGCCAAAAAGCGTATAAATTATCCGTTTATCAATGGGTGTTGGACGCCTAGCTTCCTCCTTGTCTGGTATTCAATGCCAGCAAAGGGCTCTCCCCAGGATGTTCTATTTTCCATCTCAAGTGTCTCTGTCTCTATTCTAAGTGTTGTAGATGATCACAAACGTTAAAAGCAAGGGAAAACTATAGAAATCTAATTGAAAAAATGAAATCAAATGAGAATAACTAAAAGAAAAAAAATAATATTACTCTACTTATGGTTAGGTTGCCTCCCAACAAGCACTTTTTTACTGTCATTAGCTTGACAGATAGCTCTTTTACGAAAGTAGATAAAGACTCAGATCTTCACCTCACATGGTGAAAATCCTTCCTGTGCTCTCATTGATAGGGGCTCAGATAAGGACTCAGATCTTCGCCACATGCAAAAATTGTACCAAAAAATTGACAAAAAACATAAAAGATAAGAGCCGCTATATAAAACATAGACTGAGAATGTGAAAGATAAAAAAAAGACACAAGTCCAATGTTTAATTGTTATTGCTAAAATATTTTATTACCGTTTTTATTTGCATTTTTCTTGATCTTAATTGAGTTTTATTACCATATTATTTCCTAATACATGAATTTCAAGCATAGCTCTTTTTTTTCTTTCTTGATTTTCATTCAACTATCCATTATATACTTTGCAATTTGCATCGAATTATGAACCTTTTTTTGGATCTTGATTATGCAGGACCTGACATTTAGCACAAATGAGGCTGGAACTACGTTAAACCATAGTTTACATGATTGAATATTTTATTTGAGTTGCTTATAGTCATGTTTAAAAATTATCCGGTGCTAAATTTGACTGTGCAATAGTATACAAAGATTTATTATACTTTGTAGTTTGATTATCCAGGTTTTAAGTGAAAGTTCAAACTCTTACTATAATTAGATTATAATTAAATAGGATTGAAATTATATTACAAAATTCAACTATAATCAAACAAACCTAAAGTAATAATCAAACTAAAAAATTTAAATCAAAGTTCAAATTCATATATGATTAGATTTTTTTTCTAAAGATAGATTTATTCATTTCATTAACTTAAGAAATGATTACAGTGTCCCACTAGGACAAAAGATAGAATGGTGGGGGTTAACCGAATGCACATCACTGTGCTACATAGCATTCTAAAAAAAGGGGAAACTAACAATCCCTAAAAATATTTCTGATCCAAATTTCTTGTACTCTGATGTAGTGAAAAAGGCAGTACATGTAATCTCTTTCTAAGATCCCGTATTTTAAAAAAAATAAATAATAAAATTATTTATAATTTATTATATTTAATTAAGATTATATTTTTAAGAGATTTTATATATAAATTAAATATTTTTTTATGATTTAAAACTTTAGTAATTGAATAATAATAAAGATTTCATATACTCTAAGTTGAATAATTAGAT
This sequence comes from Arachis hypogaea, assembly GCF_003086295.3. Classification (NCBI taxonomy): domain Eukaryota; kingdom Viridiplantae; phylum Streptophyta; class Magnoliopsida; order Fabales; family Fabaceae; genus Arachis; species Arachis hypogaea. The sequence continues at coordinate 43,301,587 of NC_092041.1, read as the reverse complement.
TTATAACTTTATTTTATGATTATAAAGAAAATTGATTTTTATTATCTATAATAATTGAATTAGAGAATTTGTTTGAAAATAAATTTTAAGTTGATAATTAAATGGTACTTTTATAGATATTATTATTGAATTAAAATTGATTTTTAATTACTCTATTGTGCCTAATTTTATTAAAAATTACCTAAACTTCCCAAAAATCTTAAAATTGAAACCCTAACCCTCATTTAACCCTAATAGCCGCCATTCACCCCCTCAAGAACCCTTACCCATCGAAGAAAGAAAGAAAAGAGGGGAAAATCAGAAGCAGGGAAGGAAGGAGAGAGGAAGGAGGGAAAAGTTAGAGCAAATTGCCGCGGAGTCTGTCGCCGCCGCCACCACCGCTGTTCCGTCAAGAGGGGACCGAACTGCGAAGGAGGAGGAAGTCGCACGTTGCTGTCGCAACTTCTTCGCCGCTGTCGTCCAGGGAGTTACCGCATCTGGGAGCTGCGAGGAAGCCTGTAGCCGTCGATCCGCCATTGAGCCACCACCGGGAGACAGACTTACAAAGAGAGAGACAAACGCGAAGAGAGAGAGGGAAGAGCTCGTCACTGCTGCTACATGCGTCGTCACCGTTCGCGCACTCCGTCGTTGTTGTTAGGGACACAGTTGTTGTGTTTCTGGCTGCCGAATAACAGCGTTGTCGATGTTGAAGGTTGCTAGAGGTTGCTGTCGGAGATGCATGCCCATTTCATCTTTCTTATTCATGACTATAAGTTTCTCTGACTTAGAAGCTCTCACTGTTATTGTTTTGGTAATCTGTTGTTGAGGATTTTAAGTTATGGATGTCATAGGGTTAATTTTCTGAGCTTGCATATGGTGGAAGTTGTTGGAGATGCCATGGGCCGGTATAAAAAAGGTGTTTTGCATGTTTCATAGCTTTCGGGTTTTGACAATCGAGGTAAGGGGTTCGTTTTTTTTTAAATTAAAAGTTTTAATTTAAGAATGCCTAAAAGTATAGTAGATAATTGCAAATAAGTTAACAATTTTAATGTTATTGAATTTGGATTCTTAGTTGTGGTTCTGATTGAGTTTTTGGTTGTGAAAGTGAACGATAATTGATTTTGGTGTTAGTATGATGATGATTATGTGCCTGTGAATTGAAAATTCGTTCAATGCTTATAAGGTTATTTGAGATTGATTGCTTGTCAGAAGTTTTGGTTTCTACTTAATTGCGTTGTAATTGGTTACTGAATCAAATTCTAATGAGTAATTTATGAAATGGAAGTCTGTTGAATGATGAAAAAATTTGAGTTTGGAAATTTGATGACAAGTCATCATATACCCATTTTTCAAGCTAATTTCACTTGTTTTATTAGTCTTCATGCACTTTCTTGCATCCTAAGTAAGTGATTTGGAGTGAAAATGCATAGCTTCTTTAAATCAAACAACCACCATGAAATTAATGTTAACTCATGAGGTTTAAGCTAAATTTAATTGATTTTTAATTGATTTATAAGCCTTGTGAATTTAGTGATACTTGGAGTGGTTGTTTTGGTTTATTGTAGGTGAAGAAAAGAATAAAAGAGAAAAGCGTGGCCTAAGAAAGTGTGGCCAAAGGAGAAAAAGGCGTGGCTTATGAAGGAGGGAAGCAAGCATTGCCCTCCACAAGGGCACACTGCCCTCTAGGAGGGCAACATAAGGGAACAAAGCATGAAAGGCAACTCTGCCCTGCCCACTACAAGGGCAGAGCACGAACCTGTGCCTTAGAATCAAGAAGAACAAAATGTTGCCCTGCCCTCCTCAAGGGCAGTATCGGGCTCACCAAGGGAAGAAAATCAAAGAAAAATGCCTACAATGCTTGCCACAAGAGTTGAACACGGGACCATGAGGAAGCAAGGAATTAAGCCTCACTTTGGTACCAAGAAAGCCAAGGAAAATGGGTAGCGTGTGTAGCATCCAAGTTTCGAACGCGGGACTTCATTTTGGAAACACTGCCCTGCCCTCCGCGAGGGCAGGGCAGCATTTTGTTGTGGCACGGCCAGCGCACAAATCTGGCGCACCAAAGCAACATTCGGCAGCACCAGCAGCGCACCAAGGCACCAATCTGGCGCACCAAATTTTTCTGCCCTGCCCTTCGCGAGGGCAGGGCAGCATCCTGCGCACCAAGCCTGCACCACGCCCGCACCACGCACGCACGACGCATCAATTTTCTACCCTGCCCTCCACAAGGGCAGGGCAACCTCCTGGAAGCTATTGTTTTTGGGCTAAAATTGGATTAAAAATCCAATAAAATTCATTTCTTCACCAAATCAAAAGCCCATCCAAATCCCAAGATCCAAGAATAGAAAGTGTATAAATAGGAGCTAGTTTGATGTAATTAGAACCTTTTACTTGACTTTTGAATTCTGCACTTTCTTTGAGCTTTGATTTTTGCAACTTTTCTTGAGAGACTTAACCGAGATTTCAGAGAATTGGGGAGGAGGATTGATCTCTCTTCTTCCTCGTTCTTGCTTGGGCATTTTTAATTTCCTTGTTTTGAGTTTTGGGTGTGAAGAATTGAGGAAATTCTGTCTCAATCTCCATTCAAAATCTCTTTAAACATTTTTCTGCATAATTGAGTTCATTTTCATTTCCTTTACTGCTTCTTCTTCAATTTCTTGTGAATTGCTTTGAGAACTTTGATCTGGGAAGGCAATTGAGATCTAGGCTTTGCTACCTAGTCTCTGGAGTCCTGAGATCCCAATTTCCTTTTGGTTCTTCTGTGAACCTTTGCTGCACTTAATTTCTTTACCGTTTGAGTTCTAATTGCTTCTAATTCAATTTCTGCTCTATTAATTGTGGCAATTCAATTTCTCTTTGTTTAGATTCTACAATCCCAGTCCTCAAATCCCTTTTACATTCAAGCAATTTACATTTCTTGCCATTTAAGTTACTGTAATTTACATTTCTTGCACTTTAAGTTTCAGTCATTTAATTTCTTGTTCTTTAAGATTCAGCAAGTTTACTTTCCTGCTCTTTAATTTACTGCAATTTTCCCTTCTCCCTTTACATTCCAAGAAATTTAGCTTCTGTTAAATACAATCCACTCAACCAAAACTTAATTCGCTTGACTAAATCAATCACTAAACTAAAATTGCTCAATCCTTCAATCCCTGTGGGATCGACCTCACTCATGTGAGTTTTTATTACTTGATGCGACCCGGTACACTTGCCGGTGAGTTTTGTTTTGGATCGTTTTCCACACATCAAGATTTTGGCGCCGTTTCCGGGGATTGAAATAGATTGACAATGATTAAGTGAAGTGGAGATCTAGATCAAGCACTTTTCTGTTGTTTTAATTTTAACTAACACACTAACTGTTTAAATTTTTGCTTAAACTAACTAAGACTTCGTTCTAGCTATAGATTGAAGTTTCATTGGTTTTCTGGATCTGTGTGTTTATTGTTGTGTGTTTGTATGTCAGGTACAGGAAGATCTTCCCCTGTCCTCTCTGAAATTGACCAAAGAACTCTTCGAAGAATAAGAAGAGCTGAAAGAGGGAAGAACGTTATTGGAGAGGAAGAATCTGAGGAGGAATTCCAAGAAATGGAAGGAGATCCATCAAATCCCAATCAACCAGGAGGAGGGGCCAACAATAACCAACAACAAAGAAGAGTCCTGGCTTCATACACATTTGCAAATGCTAGACACTGTGGAAGCAGCATTCTTACTCCTAATGTCAATGCAAACAATTTTGAACTAAAGCCACAACTCATCACTTTGGTTCAAAACAACTGTTCTTTTGGAGGAGGACCATTGGAGGACCCAAATCAACACTTATCCACCTTCTTGAGAATCTGTGACACTGTGAAAACCAATGGTGTGGCTCCTGACAGCTACAAGTTGTTGCTCTTTCCATTTTCTCTCAGAGACAAAGCTACTCAATGGCTAGAGACCTTTCCAAAAGAAAGCATCAACACTTGGGATGACTTGGTAAGCAAGTTCCTTGCCAAATTTTATCCCCCTCAAAGAATCCTAAGATTGAAGACTGAGGTGCAGACATTCACTCAAATGGAGGCTGAAAACTTATATGAAGCATGGGAAAGATATAAGGCTCTATTGAGGAAATGTCCACCCGAGATGTTCACTGAGTGGGACAAGTTGCAGAACTTCTATGAGGGGCTCACTCTTAAAGCTCAAGAAGCACTTGATCATTCAGCTGGAGGCTCTTTGCAACTCATGAAAACTATAGAAGAAGCTCAAAACCTCATTGATATGGTGGCCAATAACCAATATTTCTTTGCTCATCAAAGACAACGCCAACCATCACAAAGAAGAGGAGTAATGGAGTTGGAAGGAGTGGATTCAATTTTAGCTCAGAACAAGATAATGCAGCAGCAGATTCAACAACAGTTTGAGCAAATGGCCAAAAGGATTGATGGCTTGCAAGTTGCATCAGTGAGTGCCACAAGCCAACCACCAACTACTTGGGTGCAAAGTGAAGAAACTCAAGAGGAGCAACAGCAAGAGCAAGTCCAGTACATGCACAACCAAAATCCTGGAACAAATGAAGTCTATGGTGATACTTACAATCCATCTTGGAAGAACCATCCCAACCTCAGATGGGGAGACAACCATAATCAAAACCAACAACCATGGCAAAGAAACTCAAGTCAGAACAATTGGAAAAGCACAAACCACAACCCCCAGCCAAACACTAACCAAAATACATACAGAAAACCACAAAATAATTACCCTAACTCTAACCATTATCCACCCAATAACCACCCAACAAATCAAAACACCTATCATCATCCATCAACACCCCAAAACCAACCAATCTCACAAGACTCTCAGAGGATCACTAATCTAGAGATGCTCATGGAGAAAATGATGAAGAACCAAGAATTGACAACAAAGAACCAAGAAGCTTCCATGAAGAACTTAGAAAGGCAAATTGGGCAAATCTCCAAACAGATTTCTGTTGAAAAACCATCAAGCTCACTACCAAGTGACACCATTCCCAACCCAAAGGAAGAATGCAAGGTCGTGCAATTAAGAAGTGGAAACATGTTAGTGGATGGTAACCAAGGAACAACCAAGAATCATGACAATGAGCCAACAAAGAATGATGAAGCCATCAACAAGGACTTGATAAGCAAGAATGTCCAAGAAAAACTCACAGAAGAAAACAACGAACCATAGAATCTAAAGAAAGGAAAGCAGATCATGGAAGAACCAAATCCAAAACAACATCAAGTGGAGAAGAGCTCAACACCACCACTACCGTATCCACAGAGATTCCACAAAGAGACAAAGGATCAGCATTTCCACAAATTTCTTGAGACTTTCAAGAAGCTGGAAATCAACATACCTTTAGCTGAGGCATTAGAGCAGATGCCTCTGTATCCCAAGTTCTTGAAGGAGCTCATCAACAAGAAGAGAAGTTGGAATGAAAAGGAGACTGTAATGCTTAGTGAAGAATGCAGTGCACTCATTAAAAAGGGACTCCCTCCCAATCTTGAAGATCCTGGAGGTTTCTTCCTACCCTGCACTATTGGAAACTTATTCATCAACAAGGGGATGTGTGATTTAGGAGCAAGCATAAATCTAATCCCATCTTCTTTAGTGAAAAAGCTTGGTATAGAGGAGGTGAAACCAATACAGATGTCCTTGGAGTTGGTGGACCGATCAGTAGTATATCCTAAAGGGCTGATTGAGAACCTTTTAGTTAAGGTTGACAAGTTCATCTATCCGGCAGATTTTGTGATCCTGGATTCTTCAGAAAATGGAAATGACTCCATAATACTTGGTCGACCATTTTTGGCCACTGCTAGAGCCATTGTGGATATAGAGCAGGGAGAGTTAACCCTCAGGATGCATGAGGAGAGCATCACCTTGAAAGTCTTTCCAGAATTACAAAGGAATGAAGAAACAAGCAAAACAAGTGGTGACTTCCTTCCAAAGCAAGCAACCGACAAGGCAGTAGAACAGAAAAACAAGCAGTTGCAAGAAGAAAAAGGAATTCAAAAGGAAGCAGGGGTGATAAACAAGAAGGAAGGTATCACAACCCAAGTCACTGTCAAGAAAGAAAGATCAACAAGAAAGAAAAAGATGAAGAGCAAGAATAAGGCTCACAAAGGGTGGAAGAACAAGAAAATCCCAACTGAAGAATTTTCTAAAGGTGATAAGGTGCAACTAGTATATAAACAGCTGGGAACAGAAGATTATTACACTGTCAACCAAGTACTTTCTCTTGAGCATATGGAAATTGAGCATCAAGGCACACAGAGAAAGCTGACAGTGAGAGGTGACAAGTTGAGACATCACCAACATCAACCACCCTAAAGGGAGTTCAATGTCAAGCTAGTGACAATAAAAGAGCGCTTCATGGGAGGCAACCCATGATTTAAGATTTCTGTCCTCTCTTTCATTTAATAAGCTATGATTCCTCTGAGTATGATTTTGAACTTTCATGTCTGATAAATGCATACATTGTCTTAGAGCATAAGTCAGATTTTTAAGTTTGGTGTTCCTTAAGGCACACTCAACTTTTGCTGTTCAAAAAGAAAGGGGGCTATTCTTAGAACATATGAAATATCATCTTGCTAAAGCATACGACCAAACACTAAGTTTGGTGTCTACATATGTAATATTGTTCTACAGATTAGTTCCCTATTTATGGAATCAAAACCATACAGAAAGGGATCATGCATCAAGTTTTTATCATAAAATACATCAATTGTGAAGAATGGTTTGCATTGATAAGCCGTCCCCTCAACAAGAGATAAGTTTGGTGTTCACCAACTTTTAGCATTTTTTATTTAGGGACACAATTGATCACAAAAAAAATCAAATAACAATTAAACAAAACAGAACAATTTTTTTTCTTTATTCACAAGTCAATGGCTAACGTTTATATTAATATCTAAGGCTAGCTGTTTTGGTTTATGTAGATCTCGACAAAAGCAAGGAGGGGCCACGGCTAGGACAAGCTAAGAGAGGAATGGTCACATGTGCCTAGGGAGATGTGCCCCTTGGGAAGCAGAACATGCATGCATGCATCATTGAACGCCTAAATGCATGCAGCCAATGGGAAGAGGATCCTCGTCAAAGCCTCAACAATGCATGCAGACCGTCCATTCCATGAACCCCTTGATGAACAACTCAATCTCAACCCTTCATGAGCACTAATGAGCTCCTTCTTCATTCATTGTGGTTTTGTTGGAAAGCTTGAAGAATCTGCCTATTAATAGCCGTAGCACTGAACGGTTCACACACTCATTCAAGCTACCTTCATATGAAAGCCATAATCCCCTCTACTTCTAAAACCAACATAATTCCCTTATCTCACACAACAGAATCGAACCAAAACTCATCCCAAACACAACACATACTTCTTCTATTCTCACTTTTCCTTTCTTTTCACCTCAAATTCAATGGCCTCCTCAAGTTAAAAAAGAAGGCCGGGAAAGGAACCTATGGTAGCCGAACCTCCATCATTTGATGCAAACAAATTTAGATCCCAATTCCATGAAGGGAGATATCATAGGTTCATGAAGAAAAAGAATGTCATCTATGAGAAAGGTCTTGATTTGAGGGAAGGAGAATACCCCATCATGAGGCAAATCACTAAAGAAAGAAGGTGGGAACTCTTATGTGCTCCTCTAGTTGACATCAGTGCAGTCATGATCAGGGAGTTCTATGCAAATGCTGTAAAAGAAAACAAAAATAGTGCTCCTTACACAAGTTATGTCAGAGGAGTTGAAGTGAGCTTCAGTCCAGTAGCCATCACTAGGGCTCTAAAGTTGAGAACCATAACTTATGCAGAGCCTAGTTATGAGACCAGATTGCAAATGGAAAATAATCCTGATGAGATCTTGCAAGGGCTATGTGTGGAAAATACAGATTGGGAGAGAGACTCAAAAGGAGTTCCAAGTCACTTGAGGAGAATAAACCTTACTCCTGTGGCCAAAGGTTGGTACGAGATAGTAAGGAGGTCTATTCTCCCTACTGGAAACGCCTCTTGGGTCACAATCAAACGAGCACTTTTGACATATTGCATCTTACATGGAGGTGAAATCAACCTCGCACAACTCATAGCCGACAGTATTCAAGAGATGGTCAACAGCACAAGTAAATCAAGTGGTCTTGGACATCCAAGTACCATCCTTAGGCTATGCGACAAAGCAGGCATAATCTTCGAAGATGAGGACACAGAAAAGGTGAAAAAAGGGAAAGGAATCACTAGGAAGAGTATGGAGGGAATAAATGAAGAAGAAGATCAAGAAGGGGTGGTAGCTCCCAGACAAAGGAGATCACAAAGAGAGGAAGGACGAAATCAAGCTCATGATGCCATAGACATGAGCCAGTTACAAAGATCAATTGAAGAACTATCTCAGCAACTCATGCAGGCTCAACAAGGCCAAAATCAGGGGTGTCCAGAGAAATATCTAGAGCCCCATCCAGAATTTAAAGAGCAATATTTGAAAGATAAAGAGGAACGAGAAGCCTGGCAGCGTCAAATGGAGGAGAAACAAGAAAGATGGCAACAACAAATGATGACTCAGCAGCAAGAATTTCAAGCACAGATTCTTGAAGGACAAAAAGAGCAATACAAAGAATTCAAAGAATCATATGATAAGCTGTATTTTAGTCAAGCTAAAGCAGGGGAATATAGTCACAACCTGTATCAATGGAAGAATGTTCATCACACAATGGGAGAAGTTAGATATGCACAAAGAATGGAGAATGATGAAAACATGCAAGCAAGGTTGGAGTACTTGACCCACAATTTGCCAACACTCAATCCTGAGATCAAGCCATTTGAGCAATGCCCTGAATTTGTAGCCAAGCAACAGGCAAGATCTCATCAATATACTGAGGCAACTTTTAAAAGATTGGAAGAAGTTGGGCTCTCAGGACTCTTAGATTCTGTTTGGGGTAGAAGATGTCCTGGTGAAGAGATCCGAGATTATTCCAAGCTAGGGAAGAGAAAGAAAAAAAGGGAGAATCAAGTAGCAGCCACGACCATTAGAAGGTGGCAAAGTTCTTTCATATTTCCTCTTTCATGTCTCTAATAAGGAGATGCATGTCTGAAACATGATATGCCTCCATCGTTTATTTCTTTTACTTCATGCAATTTTTTTTTCTTTGCTTCTATTGTAGTCATTTAATAAATAGCTAGAAAAATGCTAAATCTGCATAATGCTTGATATCCATCACTTAGCTTGAAATTTGTTTTGTTTCCCACATGCTTGAATAAAAGAGGATTGTTTGAATTGAAAAGTGAAATATCCAATGTTGCATAAGTAAGAATGGAAGTTAGTGGTGGTATATGTGTTTGATTAAATGCATAACTCATGAAATAATTGTTGCATAATATCATTCTCATTCAAGTGTGAGTTAGCTTGCTGTTACAAAGACTCTTATCAATAATGAAAAAGCCCTTGGGAACAAAAACAGAAAGAAAAGGAAGAAGAAAAAGCCAAAATGGCAAGAAAAACAAAGAATAAAGGTTGGACACCAATAGCTTGGACCCTAGGACATATGCCTGTGGTGTTCTTGTACTAAGATATGCTTGGATGAGTAAATTCTAAGGGGTATTTTAAAACCCGGTCACTTAGATCAACTGATTTGGGATGGCCAATTGAAAGTCCACAATAAAGAGCAACTTAGATACAGAACATTTAGTTATCCAAAGAGATGCTGGGCATCAATGATCCTAGGAAGAATTAGTGAGCAATGTGTCTGTGGTGGAAAGATGTTGAGTAAAAGAAAAAAAATAAAGCCAAAGGCTACTACTGCAACATTTGACACCAAACCTCCAAAAGAATAATAAGCTTGTTAAGCATTATAAGAAAGAAAAGTTAGCAAGGGAGTAATTAAAAAGTAAGTCTTCTAACAGCAAGTTTAGCAAGCCTTTGAGGAAAGATGTATATTATGTAACAACAACAATAATTGAGTTATCATTGTTTGCATAAAGATCCCATAAATCAAGTTCTGCTATATGCCTAATAAGGATATGTGTTCTTTTCTTATTCATTTCAATTGCTCTTAAATTTGATGCTTGCTTGGGGATAAGCAAGATTTAAGTTGGTGTTGTGATGACAAGTCATCATATACCCATTTTTCAAGCTAATTTCACTTGTTTTATTAGTCTTTATGCACTTTCTTGCATCCTAAGTAAGTGATTTGGAGTGAAAATGCATAACTTCTTTAAATCAAACAACCACCATGAAATTAATGTTAACTCATGAGGTTTAAGCTAAATTTAATTGATTTTTAATTGATTTATAAGCCTTGTGAATTTAGTGATACTTGGAGTGGTTGTTTTGGTTTATTGTAGGTGAAGAAAAGAATAAAAGAGAAAAGCGTGGCCTAAGAAAGTGTGGCCAAAGGAGAAAAAGGCATGGCTTATGAAGGAGGGAAGCAAGCATTGCCCTCCACAAGGGCACACTGCCCTCTAGGAGGGCAACATAAGGGAACAAAGCATGAAAGGCAACTCTGCCCTGCCCACTACAAGGGCAGAGCACGAACCTGTGCCTTGGAATCAAGAAGAACAAAATGTTGCCCTGCCCTCCTCAAGGGCAGTATCGGGCTCACCAAGGGAAGAAAATCAAAGGAAAATGCCTACAATGCTTGCCACAAGAGTTGAACACGGGACCATGAGGAAGCAAGGAATTAAGCCTCACTTTGGTACCAAGAAAGCCAAGGAAAATGGGTAGCGTGTGTAGCATCCAAGTTTCGAACGCGGGACTTTATTTTGGAGGGCAGGGCAGCATTTTGTTGTGGCACGGCCAGCGCACAAATCTGGCGCACCAAAGCAACATTCGGCAGCACCAGCAGCGCACCAAGGCACCAATCTGGCGCACCAAATTTTTCTGCCCTGCCCTCCGCGAGGGCAGGGCAGCATCCTGCGCACCAAGCCTGCACCACGCCCGCACCACGCACGCACCACGCATCAATTTTCTGCCCTGCCCTCCACAAGGGCAGGGCAGCCTCCTGGAAGCTATTGTTTTTGGGCTAAAATTGGATTAAAAATCCAATAAAATTCATTTCTTCACCAAATCAAAAGCCCATCCAAATCCCAAGATCCAAGAATAGAAAGTGTATAAATAGGAGCTAGTTTGATGTAATTAGAACCTTTTACTTGACTTTTGAATTCTGCACTTTCTTTGAGCTTTGAATTTTTGCAACTTTTCTTGAGAGACTTAACCGAGATTTCAGAGAATTGGGGAGGAGGATTGATCTCTCTTCTTCCTCGTTCTTGCTTGGGCATTTTTAATTTCCTTGTTTTGAGTTTTGGGTGTGAAGAATTGAGGAAATTCTGTCTCAATCTCCATTCAAAATCTCTTTAAACATTTTTCTGCATAATTGAGTTCATTTTCATTTCCTTTACTGCTTCTTCTTCAATTTCTTGTGAATTGCTTTGAGAACTTGGATCTGGGAAGGCAATTGAGATCTAGGCTTTGCTACCTAGTCTCTGGAGTCCTGAGATCCCAATTTCCTTTTGGTTCTTCTGTGAACCTTTGCTGCACTTAATTTCTTTACCGTTTGAGTTCTAATTGCTTCTAATTCAATTTCTGCTCTATTAATTGTGGCAATTCAATTTCTCTTTGTTTAGATTCTGCAATCCCAGTCCTCAAATCCCTTTTACATTCAAGCAATTTACATTTCTTGCCATTTAAGTTACTGCAATTTACATTTCTTGCACTTTAAGTTTCAATCATTTAATTTCTTGTTCTTTAAGATTCAGCAAGTTTACTTTCCTGCTCTTTAATTTACTGCAATTTTCCCTTCTCCCTTTACATTCCAAGCAATTTAGCTTCTGTTAAATACAATCCACTCAACCAAAACTTAATTCGCTTGACTAAATCAATCACTAAACTAAAATTGCTCAATCCTTCAATCCCTGTGGGATCGACCTCACTCATGTGAGTTTTTATTACTTGATGCGACCCGGTACACTTGCCGGTGAGTTTTGTGTTGGATCGTTTTCCACACATCAAAATTGTTGTTAATTGAATATGCTAGCTTGATTGGATATTGTTGTATTGGATGCTAACGTGAACCGTTGGTTACTAAACTGAAATAAAGTAAGTTGATTATTGAGAGATATGTTGTATCGATGTTGTGGAATCAGACTAATGAATGTTGAGAAAATGAGGGAGCTCAGAGGGGTGTTGAAGTCTAATTTTAAGAGAATGTTTTGTCCGAATTTTTGTAAAAGTATACGAAAAAATGATTTTATTTTGAAAATTAATTTGTATTTACATTAAGAAGTGAACTTTGAATTAAAAACATGATTTACAAGCTTATTTTGAAAAATGGTTTTGAAATTGAATCTGGTTAGCTTTTAGATGTGTAAAATGATTTGGCATTGGATTTTGAATGTCTAATGTATGAAGAATGATCTTTGAGACTAAAAAATAATTTAGTCGGGACCCTGGAAGGGTGGCATAGTCCGAATTTTAGAGAAAATACTACCAAAAGTTTTATAAAATTTGGGACTTTATTTGAAATGCTATTTTAAAAGATTTGGTTTTGGAAAGTAAATTTATTTGAGAATAATTTAGTTGGGAAAAGATTTATTTTATTTTGAATTCGATTTATTAAGAAAAGTATAATGTTTTAACTAAAAGGGTCTTTGCCACAAGAGAGCAGAGGCCAAGGATAAAGAAAAAGCTTTAAAAGGTTATCTGTCACAGGAGATCAGATGCGACTTTGTTTGGGCCTTAGTGCCAAATGTATAGTGGGGACGCCCACACACTGAGGTACTGTTTTCCAGATGTAAGCAGGTTGAAAGTCACACTGTATGCGGCTTAGCCGTAAGACTTATAAGCACACAGTATGCATCTGGAAAGCCATATCTGGAACTCGTACCCGGTAATGTCGGGAGTGGGTAGGCAACCGACACATGAGCCCATGGGTTTCATTAGGAATAGACATGTATCATGTTGTTTGCACATTTGCATTTGATTGTGTTTGCTTATCTAGTTTCTCTATGATTGTGCTGTTTGTCTTATTACAATTTGTTTGTGTGTTGATTTGTTTCTTATGCTATTAGTTGATATATTAAAGTTACTGAGAACTGAGGTTGTGATTGAAATTTGTTTAAGTTTGGAAATTTAAAGAAGGTAATTAGTTATATAAAGTAAAAGTAAAAAGTATTTCCAAAGGTTTAATAAAATGGTTTTACTGGGTAAGTTAATTATTTACATTAAATTCATTACTTTTACGGCATTTTCATTCCCTACTGAGAACGTGTGAATTGTTCTCACCCAAAATATTCCACCGTTTCAGTGACAAGTTCAAAGATTCAGTATGAAGCTACGAATGATTAGTAGATTTATTTGTGATACCTGTTGTTTTTATAGAGTTTCCTTACCCTTGTTGCTTTAGTTTTTATTTTATTCAAAGGGATAGGAATTGTATCTGAATTTTATTTGAATTCTTTTGTATAATATTTATTATTGTTAATAATCATGTGATTATTATTTCTTGGTGTTCTTTGATATATGATTTTAATTGATAAAAACAAATTTTTTTGGCATTTTCTATAAAACTGAAACACGATATCAAATTAAAGGCTCAATATTAAAGAGTAAATAAAGAAAACAGGTTAGTAACTCCTTACTTTTGGTATGATCATGACGTACTAAAAGTTAGGGTGTTACACTCTTCCTTTCTGTGGCAGAAAGGGCATTGTGGAGTTGCTGTTGCAACTCGCCAATGGAGGTTCATCATGACCAGAAGGCTCTCTAGCAGGGCGCGCCAAATCATATTATAAAAATCATATTATAATTAAACAAGCCCAAAGTAATAATCAAACTCAGCGAGTGCCATATATTAAATTATCCAAATCATATTATAAAATCTCTACCAAAAATTCAACCAATGCCATATAATGAATTTTCCAAACGACTATTTTAATTCTTTTACCCTAGACAAGTTCTTAGTTTTGCTCAAATTTGTCTTCCTTTTTTTTTTCAACGGTAGGATATGATTTTTATTAATGAAAATAGATGGCCCAAAATGGACTACAGACAAGGGTAAAAAATAGATAGATCCACAAAAAATCTAATACGTATCTCATTGTAAGAAAAAAGAAAAAGGAAAGTGAGTCTTTCAGATTCTTCGACGCTCTTCTATAGCTCTCCAAGCTATTGCCAAGACCTCAGATAGGGGGATTTGACGGCCTTCAAAGATGGGAATATTTTGGGCTTTCCAAAACTTCCAGGTAATGTTTGCTGCAAGCTCTCTTCTTTTTTTGGTTGCTTCATTTCTTCTCAACTCATTTTCTAGTATTATCCACCATTTTCAAGTTTTTTCTTGGTAGTCTGGGTTGGCAGATTTGCTGCTTGCCAGATATCCTTCGATTCTGTGCACTCTCAGAAGTAATGAAAGGTTGATTTCTCAACTTGGTTGAACCGCCGGCAGATTGGGTTCATTGATTGAATTTGGGATTGGATATTCTGAAGAATAGGTAGTCCCTCATGCATAATCTTCCAAAGGCAGTTCTTAATTTTTAGACGACAGTTTATTTTCCACAAATTAGACCATAATTCTTTGTGTTGGTACTGTTCTGCAGGTATTCCAAAGGTGGATGAAAAATGTTGGAAGCTTATCCTGTATCCCAAGTTCACAATGAAACTACCACATTTTCCTTTCATCTTGGTAACTGGTGGACGAAATTGTGATCACTACAACTTCGCACAACTAACTAGCAAGTGTACTGGGTCGTCCAAGTAATAAACCTTACGCGAGTAAGGGTCGATCCCACAGAGATTGTTGGTATGAAGCAAGCTATGGTCACCTTGTAAATCTTAGTCAGGCAAACTCAAATGGTTATGAATGATGAATAAAACATAAAGATAAAGATAGAGATACTTATGCAATTCATTGGTGGGAATTTCAGATAAGCATATGGAGATGCTTGGTCCCTTCCGTCTCTCTGCTTTCCTACTGTCTTCATCCAATCCTTCTTACTCCTTTCCATGGCAAGCTGTGTGCAAGGGTTTCACCGTTGTCAGTGGCTACCTCCCATCCTCTCAGTGGAAATTTTCAACGCACCCTGTCACGGCACGGCTATCCAGCTGTCGGTTCTCGATCATGTCAAAATAGAATCCAGTGATTCTTTTGCGTCTGTCACTAACGCCCCACAATCGCGAGTTTGAAGCTCGTCACAGTCATTCAATCATTGAATCCTACTCAGAATACCACAGACAAGGTTTAGACCTTCCGGATTCTCTTGAATGCCGCCATCAGTTCTAGCTTATACCACGAAGATTCCGGTTAAAGAATCCAAGAGATAAACATTCAAGCCTTGTTTGCTTGTAGAACAAGAGTGGTTGTCAGGCACTCGTTCATAAGTGAGAATGATGATGAGTGTCACATAATCATCACATTCATCATGTTCTTGGGTGCAAATGAATATCTTAGAACAAGAATAGGCTGAATGGAATAGAAGAACAATAGTAATTGCATTAATACTCGAGGTACAGCAGAGCTCCACACCTTAATTTATGGTGTGTAGAAACTCCACTGTTGAAAATACATAAGAACAAGGTCTAGGCATGGCCGTGAGGCCAGCCCCCAAAACGTGATCAAAGATCCAAAGATCCAAGAATACAAAGATCTAAATATACAAAGATGAAAATACAATAGTAAAAGGTCCTACTTATAGAGAACTAGTAGCCTAGGGTTTACAGAGATGAGTAAATGACATAAAAATCCACTTCCGGGCCCACTTGGTGTGTGCTTGGGCTGAGCATTGAAGAATTTTCGTGTAGAGACTCTTCTTGGAGTTAAACGCCAGCTTTTATGCCAGTTTGGGCGTTTAACTCCCATCCTTGTGCCAGTTCCGGCGTTTAACGCTGGGAATTCTGAGGGTGACTTTGAACGCCGGTTTGGGCCATTAAATCTTGGGCAAAGTATGGACTATCATATATTGCTGGAAAGCCCAGGATGTCTACTTTCCAACGCCGTTGAGAGCGCGCCAATTGGGCTTTTGTAGCTCCAGAAAATCCACTTTGAGTGCAGGGAGGTCAGAATCCAATAGCATCTGCAATCCTTTTTAGTCTCTGAATCAGATTTTTGCTCAGGTCCCTCAATTTCAGCCAGAAAATACCTGAAATCACAGAAAAATACACAAACTCATAGTAAAGTCCAGAAAAGTGAATTTTAACTAAAAACTAATAAAAATATACTAAAAACCAACTAGAACATACTAAAAACATACTAAAAACAATGCCAAAAAGCGTACAAATTATCCGCTCATCACAACACCAAACTTAAATTGTTGCTTGTCCTCAAGCAACTGAAAATCAAATAAGATAAAAAGAAGAGAATATACAATGAATTCCAAAAACATCTATGAAGATCAGTATTAATTAGATGAGCGGGGCTTTTAGCTTTTTGCCTCTGAATAGTTTTGGCATCTCACTCTATCCTTTGAAATTCAAAATGATTGGCTTCTTTAGGAACTCAGAATCCAGATAGTGTCATTGATTCTCTTAGTTAAGTATGATGATTCTTGAACACAGTTACTTATTGAGTCTTGGCCGTGGCCCAAAGCACTCTGTCTTCCAGTATTACCACCGGATACATACATGCCACAGACACATAATTGGGTGAACCTTTTCAGATTGTGACTCAGCTTTGCTAGAGTCCCCAATTAGAGGTGTCCAGGGTTCTTAAGCACACTCTTTTTGCCTTGGATCACAACTTTTATTTTTTTCTTTTCTCTCTTTTTTTTCGTTTTCTTTTCTCTTTTTTTTCGTTTTTCTCCTTCTTTTTTTTTGTATTCACTGTTTTTTCTTGCTTCAAGAATCATTTTTATGATTTTTCAAATCCTCAGTAACATGTCTCCTTTTTCATCATTCTTTCAAGAGCCAACATTCATGAACCACAAATTCAAAAGACATATGCACTGTTTAAGCATACATTCAGAAAACAAAAGTATTGCCACCACATCAAAATAATTAATCTGTTATAAAATTCAAAATTCATGTAATTCTTCTCTTTTTCAATTAAGAACATTTTTCATTCAAGAAAGGTGATGGATTCATAGGACATTCATAACTTTAAGGCATAGACACTAAGACACTAATGATCACAAGACACAAACATAGCTAAACATAAGCATAATTTTCGAAAAACAGAAAAATAAAGAACAAGGAAATTAAAGAACGGGTCCACCTTAGTGATGGCGGCTTGTTCTTCCTCTTGAAGATCCTATGGAGTGCTTGAGCTCCTCAATGTCTCTTCCTTGTCTTTGTTGCTCCTCTCTCATGATTCTTTGATCTTCTCTAATTTCATGGAGGAGGATGGAGTGTTCTTGGTGCTCCACCCTTAGTTGTCCCATGTTGGAACTCAATTCTCCTAGGGAGGTGTTCAGTTGCTCCCAATAGTTTTGTGGAGGAAAGTGCATCGCTTGAGGAATCTCAGGGATCTCATGATGAGTGGGATCTCTTGTGTGCTCCATCCTTTTCTTAGTGATGGGCTTGTCCTCATCAATGGGGATGTCTCCCTCTATGTCAACTCCAACTGAATAACAGAGGTGACAAATGAGATGAGGAAAGGCTAACCTTGCCAAGGTAGAGGACTTATCCGCCACCTTATAAAGTTCTTGGGATATAACCTCATGAACTTCTATTTCTTCTCCAATCATGATGCTATGAATCATGATAGCCCGGTCTATGGTAACTTCGGACCGGTTGCTAGTGGGAATGATAAACTCCAACCATCCCCTAGCCACAGGCTTGAGGTCATGCCTTCTCAATTGAACCGGCTTTCCTCTTGAATCTCTCTCCCATTGGGCGCCCTCTTCACAAATGACTGTGAGGACTTGGTCCAACCTTTGATCAAAGTTGACCTTTCTAGTGTAAGGATGTTCATCTCCTTGCATCATGGGCAAGTTGAATGCCAACCTTACATTTTTCGGACTAAAATCTAAGTATTTCCCCCGAACCATTGTAAGCCAATTCTTTGGGTCCGGGTTCACACTTTGATCATGGTTCTTGGTGATCCATGCATTGGCATAGAACTCTTGAACCATTAAGATTCCGACTTGTTGAATGGGGTTGGTAAGAACTTCCCAACCTCTTCTTCGGATCTCATGTCGGATCTCTGGATATTCACTCTTTTTGAGTTTGAAAGGGACCTCGGGGATCACCTTCTTCAAGGCCACAACTTCATAGAAGTGGTCTTGATGCACCCTTGAGATGAATCTCTCTATCTCCCATGACTCGGAGGTGGAAGCTTTTGCCTTCCCTTTCCTCTTTCTAGAGGTTTCTCCGGCCTTGGATGCCATAAATGGTTATGGAAAAACAAAAAGCAATGCTTTTACCACACCAAACTTAAAAGGTTTGCTCGTCCTCGAGCAAAAAAAGAAAGAAGAGAGTAGCAAAAGAAGAAATAGAGGATATGGAGATGGCCTTGTGGTTCGGCCATGTATGGGTGGGTTTGGGAGGGAAAGTGGTTTGAATTTGAATGGTGGGGTAGGTGGGGTTTTATGAAGGATGGATGTGAGTGGCTGATGCGCTATAACTGGGTATAGCTACGATTAAGGGAAATTGCACGAACGGCAAAATTCCTTCTGGCAAGTGCACCGGTTATCGTCAAGTAAAAACTCACAATAGAGTGAGGTCGAATCCCACAAGGATTGGTTGAATGAGCAATTCGAATTAGAAGTTTGATTAGTTGAGCGGAATCAAGAATTGGGTGTGAATTGCATAAAGTAAATTGGCGGGAAATGAAATTGCAAGGAATTGAAATGACTGAATCTTAAATTGCGAGAATTAAAGTGCGAGAAGTTAAATTGCTGAAATTAAAAGGGATGGGGGTGATTGCATGAATTGAAATTGCACAAGGTAAATAGAAAGGGATAGATCAGAGAGATGGGAGTTCATTGGGTGTTAGGAGATATTGAGATCTCCGAATCAAAACATTTTATCTCTTCCTCAACCAATGCATTCATTGAATTTTGCTTGGCAATCTTATATGATTGGATCCCAATCCCTTGGCTCACCATTCTCTCTAAAAACAAACAAATTCCCAATCCCTTGGTTTAAATGTTCATAAGAAGAGATGAAGCTTGATCACTGATTATACCACACAGCTTCATGGACCACAATTTGGTAGGATTACATGTCACAATATCCATCCAAACCCCAATCCAATTCACTATGAGAAAACTTCTCTAGCATGAATCCATCATTCCTTTCCCAAGGTTCCGAAGGATTCCAATTATGGGTAATTTCTTTCCCAAGACAACTACCCAATGGAATTAGAGCGAGAAGCTTTCTAACAAAATTCAAGAGAAAAGATTGAAGAAGAAGATGAAAACTATTATTGATTCATTGAATTACAATAGAGCTCTCTAACCCAATGAAAGGGGTTTAGTGAATCATAGCTCTGAATTCAATTACAAAAGTATGAAAAATGCTAAAGTGTCAAAAAAGGTCCCAACTAACTTCAATTCTATCCTATTTATACACTTTCTAAATTGAGCTTCTGTTGTGTTTCTTGGGCTTTGAGGCCTTTCCTTGATTTCCTTTTGCTTTAGGCTTGTGGTCCATAATCTTGATGAGGCTGTGATCCAATTCTGTAACATTCATTGAGCAAACTTAGTGATAAACAAGTAATGACACCAGACTCAACAATTTGAAGTTCCAGACTCATCAATTTTTCAGGCCCAATCCCATAAACCATGATATTCAATTGGGTTTCATGCCATAATCAGTTTAAGTTAATCTTTGTGCTCAATTGCTAACTTGAACTTCAATATAATTGGCCCAGAAACCTTTTCAAATGGTGGTGTTTAAGTTTAAGTTTAAGTTTCAGTTTAAGGTCAAACTAAAACTTAAACGTGGAATTGGAAGAAAGCAACCCAGGGGTGTTCATTGTCGAGCACGTTTAACCTCCAGTTTAAGGTTAAACTGGAGGTTAAACTTGGAAATGAAGAAAGCACACCCTGGAGGCAATTTGGGTCGACCACGTTTAACCTCCAGTTTGAGGTTAAACTGGAGGTTAAACTTGGAAATGAAGAAAACACCCTGGAGGCAGAAAATGGTCGAACACGTTTAACCTCCAGTTTGAGGTCAAACTGGAGGTTAAACGTGGAAACACTTCCCTTTCTTGAGTCGTCACTTTGTTCTCTTGTCAACCTTGCCAATTTGATGCCAAATATGGACTATTATACCTCGTTGGAAAGCTATGGATGTCTACTTTCCAATGCAACTGGAAGCGCATCATTTGGAGTTCTACAACTCGAGTTATACTCCATGGAAGGTGAAGAGGTCAGCTGGCCTGATTGCATGTTGGTACTATGCTCTTCTATGCATATTACGGGGCTGTTTTCTCCCTCAATTTTTAGTATCCACCATGCATGCCATATATTCTTGGAAAGCTCTAGATGTCTTCTTTCCAATGCATTTTGAATCGCCTCATTTGGAGTTTTGTAGCTCAAGTTATTTATGTTTGAAGAAGGCATGGTCAAGCTGTTCCATATAACACGTTTAAGCTCCAGTTTAAGGTTAAACTGGAGCTTAAACGTGGAAATGCTCCTCGTGCCTTTCTTACTTCTGGCGTTTAACCTCCAGTTTGAGGTCAAACTGGAGGTTAAACGTGGAAATGCTTCTTAGTGCCCTTTCTCATTCTGGCGTTTAACTTCCAGTTTGAGGTCAAACTGGAGGTTAAACGCCAGTTACAGCATTCCCTCTCTTCTCATGATTTTGGCGTTTAAGCTCCAGTTTAACCTTAAACTGGAGCTTAAACGTCCCATTTGATTCTTAAACTTCCTTTATTGATCTTTGTTGCTTCCTTGCCTAGCCTCTTCTTCCCTGAAATCATCCAAACAATTGCATCAAAGTCTTGCAAAATTTCATGAGAAATCATCCATTCATAGCATTCAAGTAATAACACTAAAAACTCATGGAATTTGCATCAAAATCATAATGTTTGGATGATTCATTGCTTGTTGTTCATTTAACCATTCTTGGTTACTTTAAGCTCAAGAAAATGCATAAAACAACTAAAACTAACAGAAAATGCTAGTGAAACTAGCCTAAGATGCCTTGGCATCACAACACCAAACTTAATACTTGCTTGTCCCTAAGCAAGTCCTGAGTTATTTGAGAAGAAAGTATGAAACAAAAAGCAATTACATTGGTTATATTAGCAACATTTGTAGTTCATCAGAAGGGTTTTATGCAGAAAGTTGCAGCATCACTTTTTCATACTTATCAAGTAGGATTATCACTTTTTCATTGCATCCATCAAACACTGCTATGGCCTCTTGTTATTCTTATGTCCTTGGCACTTTTTCCTTTCTTTGTTTTTCTTTTTCTTAGAGCTCTTTGCTCCTTGTTTGCTCAGTGTCATGTGTAGCACAAGCCTTTGGCAATTTTCTTTTTTTCTTATCAGTGCATTACACATATCCACTACAGGCATTTTAGTTCACATTTCTTCTTGAGACATTGGTGCCCAGCACCTCTTTGTGTGACTAAATGTTTTGTATTTAGGTTGCTCTTGATAATGGACTTTTGGTTGATAATCCCGGGTTAGTTAACCCAAGTTACCAAGTGTTGAAACACTCCACAGAACCTATTCATCCAAGCAGATCCTAGTACATAAACACCACAGGCATATGTCTCAGAAGTTCAAACCATTGGTGCCTAGCTTATTTTCTCAATTTTTTTTTGCTTTTTGGTTGCCCTTTTTCAGTGGCTTTTTCTTCTTCTTTTTCTTTCTTTTTCATGGCCAAAGACATTTATTCATCAAGATCCATAGACACTATTCAACTTCTACACAAAAATGATAATTCTACACTCAATTTCCAGTGAGCTGACTAACAATCAAGCATGCATACCACCACTTAATTCTACTTGATTTGTCACTAATTGAGCCAAGTTACCTTTGTTCAAACTTTTCTTTTATTTTTGAAAACAGAACAAGCATGTCAAGCATTTGATTAAGTAGGTGAAGTTATATCCAAACAATCTAGGCAATTTACTTTATTCAAGCAGTAAATCAACAAACATACTAAAAACTTCACATTCCAGAAAGATTCAACAATTACAGTTTAAACCAGAACAAGCATGCTTTTGTTTGCTTTTTAAAGAATAGTCAAGGAACAACACCACCTTGTGAAATTTCTTGTTTTCTCCTTGTTGCCAGGAAACAATTTGATTTCTCCTTCTTCTCCCAGTTGTTGCTTCATGTTCTTTCTAAGATCCTTGTTTCCTTTCCTGCAATTAGTGATGAAGTTGCTTGCTTCTCAAGCACTTGAGTGGTTAGCTCAATGATGTATGGGCAAGTGTCTGAGTCTTAAGTTGGTGTGTGAACACCAAACTTAATCTCCTACTTACTCCTCTGTTCTTTGAATTCTTGAATTCTCCTTGGCGTGAAGTTGCTGCTAAGGATTTTAAGCATTTCTGTGATTGCTTAGAATGGTTATTCCTTTCATATAATTCAAAGGTTGTTGTGTTCAATTGATCTTTACGGTGGAACACCAAACTTAGAGTTACACATTCCCCTTTGAATTATTGATCCACAAATTCATTGTTTGGTGTGAAACACCAAACTTAATTCTTTGCAATGCACAGAAACTACTTCACCTTTTTATTGAAACAATTAAAAGAAACAGCAAAAGAGTATTACCTCAGGTTGGGTTGCCTCCCAACAAGCACTTCTTTAACGTCATTAGCTTGACGGTTGTCCTTTGTTAGGGTGGATTGTAGTGCTTGATGTCCTCTCCTCTCACCATGAAAACGTCCCCATTTGATTCCTTCATGATTTCCAAATGTTCCATAGAAAGAACTTTCCTGATTGTGAACACTTGAGGGAGCTGGGAAGGAATGGGTTTGAGGCCAGGTGGGATTGGCAGATAATGACTTGATATCACTTTATCTCCCGGAGAGAAACCTTCAGTGGGAATTTTCTTGTTTCTCCACCCTCTTGGCAATTTCTTTACAATTCTTCCCTCTTTCTTGAGGATTTCTTCATTGACCCTTATGCCAGGAGGATCCTTCTGATCTGTTTCTATTGATTCTTGTGGCTTTAACTCTTGCAATTCTTGTTTGCCTTCCAAGGACTGTTTCAGAGTTTCAGCTGCTGGATTGCTTTCCTCCAAACACAGATGGCTACTATCATCCTTAAGCTTTTCAGATTCTGGTTCAGGCTCAGATGCAGGTTTGAAAACATGGAAAATGAGCTGTTCATCATGTATTCTCAAAATTAGCTCTCCTTGTTCTACATCTATAAGTGCTCTGGCAGTGGCTAGAAATGGCCTTCCCAGAATGATAGGGTGTAGGTAGCTTTCCTCCATGTCCAAAATGACAAAGTCTGTGGGGAAGAAATAATTTCCCACTTTCACCAGCACATTCTCAACTACCCCTTCAGCTTGCTTTTGAGTTTTGTCAGCCAGTTGTATGATTACATCAGTGGATCTTACCTCATTCAGTTGTAGCCTCTTCATAAGAGTTAGAGGCATCACATTTATGCTAGCTCCTAGATCACAGAATCCTCTGTCAATTTTTGTTTCCCCTATGGTGCAGGGGATATGAAAACTTCCTGGGTCTGTTTTCTTAGAGACTATGTCCTTCTTGATGAGTGCACTGCATTCTTTGTTCATGATTACAGTTTGTCCTCCCTTCAAAACTCTTTTCTTGCTCAGCAATTCCTTCAAATACTTGATATGTGTAGGCATCTGCTGGAGGATCTCAAGAAAGGGAATATTGATGTGGAGAGACTTAAATGTCTCTAAAAACCTTGAATATGTTTTCCCTTTTTCACCTCCTCCTAACCTCTGAGGAAATGGTGCTCTTGGTTGGTAAGTTTCCAGCATGCCTTCCTTTTGCATTTCCTTAGCTTGCTCCGTTTCACTTTCCTGCTTAGCTTCTTCCACACTTTCTTTCAAGATTTCTGGCTCCTTTTCTGAGGGTCTGATTCCTTCTTCTTCTGAGATTTCTTTCAATGTGATGATGGCCTTGCATTCTTCCCATCGCACTCCCTTTTGTTCCCCTTTAGGGTTCTTTTCTGTGTCACTAGGGAACACTGCAGTTGACTTGGGGGCCTGTTGAGAAAGTTCTCCTACTCGAGCCTCCATCCATTTGAGTTTTTCGCCATGGTTCCTTAAGGTCGATCTCACATCGTCCCTAAAGCTTTTCAACTCAATTATGTCCTGACCCATGTTTACTAACCTTCCTTCTATCCTGTTTAATTGATCTTGAAATTGTTGGTTCGGATCGGATTGAGCAGGTTGATTATTTTGGCTATGATATGATGGTTGGGAGTAAGTGTTTTGTGTGGCTTGGTATGATCTTTGGTTGGAATTTTGGTATGTGGAATTGTTATGTTGGTTGGGGTTGTAAGGTTTGTGGTTTTGTGGTTGGCTTTGCTGGTTTCCCCACCCAAAGTTTGGGTGGTTTTTCCATCCTGGGTTGTAAGTGTTGGAATGTGGATCATATGATTGCCTTTGTTGGTTTCCCACATAGTTAGCCTCTTCCCAATCATTTCCTTCTTCCTCTTGATCTTGTGTGTGTATTGCAGCCACTTGCTTTGTGTCTAACTTCCTGGTAAGCTCTGCTAGTTGCTTGGCAAACACCTTGTTTTGGGCTAGGATTGCATCAACATGGTTCAGCTCCATGACTCCCTTAGTGTTGTGCCTTTCTGAAGCATAGTAATACTCATTCTCAGCCACTGTCTCAATCACTTCAATGGCTTCTTCCACAGTCTTTTTCCTGTTCAATGATCCTCCTGATGAATGGTCTACAGCCTTTCTTGATTCATAGGAAAGCCCATCATAGAAAATATGCAATTGCACCCAGTCAGGGAACATGTTTGGTGGGCATTTCCTTGTCAACTCTTTGAACCTCTCCCATGCCTCGTAGAGCGTCTCACCATCCTGTTGTCTAAAAGTCTGAACCTCAGATCGAAGCCTATTGACCTTTTGTGGGGGGTAGAAACGTGCCAGAAACTTGCTCTCCACCTCATCCCAGGTTGTTAGGCTGTCCCTTGGGAATGATTCCAGCCACTTAGCTGCCTTGTCCCTAAGTGAAAATGGGAACAAGAGCAGTTTATAGGCATCATCCTGGACTCCATTGGACTTCACAGTGTCGCAAATTCTCAAGAATTTGGTGAGATGTTGGTTTGGATCTTCATTAGCACTCCCACCAAATGAACAATGGTTTTCCACCAATGATATGAGCTGTGGTTTGAGTTCAAAATTGTTGGCCTGAATGGGTGGTTTCTGATTGCTACTACCACAATTCCCAGAGGTTGGGTTTATGTATGAACCAAGAACCCTCCTCCCAGGAATGGCATTGTTTCCATCATCCCTCTCATGGTTGTGAACTTCTCTATCCATGTTGAGATTTAGAGCTTCCTCAAAGTTGTCCTCAGATTCTCCCTCAGATTCTTCTTCTCCCAGTACCCTCTTCCTTCTTGCTTCCCTTCTAAGTCTATGAAGGGTCCTCTCTGGTTCGGTATATGGAGGAGTTGATGTCTCTCCTCTTCTACCTGTCATAAAAGAACACACCACAAGCAACAAACAAGTGGAATACTCTTGGTTACTGGAAGAGTATGGTTAGAGCAGTGAGGAATTAATTCAAATAGTTAGTGGGTCAGTGAGTTAGTTGCTTGAATTTAAAGACATAAAGAAAGAAAAAGCAAATAACAGAGTGCAGGAATTAAAATCAACGAGTAACTTGAACTAAATTAACAAAACAAGAAAAATGCTCAATCTAGTTAACTTCCAATTGGAGAATTGTCAATCGAAAACCAATCCCCGGCAACGGCGCCATAAACTTGATGCGCTATAACTGGGTATAGCTACGATTAAGGGAAATTGCACGAACGGCAAAATTCCTTCCGGCAAGTGCACCGGTTATCGTCAAGTAAAAACTCACAATAGAGTGAGGTCGAATCCCACAAGGATTGGTTGAATGAGCAATTCGAATTAGAAGTTTGATTAGTTGAGTGGAATCAAGAATTGGGTGTGAATTGCATAAAGTAAATTGGCGGGAAATGAAATTGCAAGGAATTGAAATGACTGAATCTTAAATTGCGAGAATTAAAGTGCGAGAAGTTAAATTGCTGAAATTAAAAGGGATGGGGGTGATTGCATGAATTGAAATTGCACAAGGTAAATAGAAAGGGATAGATCAGAGAGATGGGAGTTCATTGGGTGTTAGGAGATATTGAGATCTCCGAATCAAAACATTTTATCTCTTCCTCAACCAATGCATTCATTGAATTTTGCTTGGCAATCTTATATGATTGGATCCCAATCCCTTGGCTCACCAATTCTCTCTAAAAACAAACAAATTCCCAATCCCTTGGTTTAAATGTTCATAAGAAGAGATGAAGCTTGATCACTGATTATACCACACAGCTTCATGGACCACAATTTGGTAGGATTACATGTCACAATATCCATCCAAACCCCAATCCAATTCACTATGAGAAAACTTCTCTAGCATGAATCCATCATTCCTTTCCCAAGGTTCCGAAGGATTCCAATTATGGGTAATTTCTTTCCCAAGACAACTACCCAATGGAATTAGAGCGAGAAGCTTTCTAACAAAATTCAAGAGAAAAGATTGAAGAAGAAGATGAAAACTATTATTGATTCATTGAATTACAATAGAGCTCCCTAACCCAATGAAAGGGGTTTAGTGAATCATAGCTCTGAATTCAATTACAAAAGTATGAAAAATGCTAAAGTGTCAAAAAAGGTCCCAACTAACTTCAATTCTATCCTATTTATACACTTTCTAAATTGAGCTTCTGTTGTGTTTCTTGGGCTTTGAGGCCTTTCCTTGATTTCCTTTTGCTTTAGGCTTGTGGTCCATAATCTTGATGAGGCTGTGATCCAATTCTGTAACATTCATTGAGCAAACTTAGTGATAAACAAGTAATGACACCAGACTCAACAATTTGAAGTTCCAGACTCATCAATTTTTCAGGCCCAATCCCATAAACCATGATATTCAATTGGGTTTCATGCCATAATCAGTTTAAGTTAATCTTTGTGCTCAATTGCTAACTTGAACTTCAATATAATTGGCCCAGAAACCTTTTCAAATGGTGGTGTTTAAGTTTAAGTTAAGTTTCAGTTTAAGGTCAAACTAAAACTTAAACGTGGAATTGGAAGAAAGCAACTCAGGGGTGTTCATTGTCGAGCACGTTTAACCTCCAGTTTAAGGTTAAACTGGAGGTTAAACTTGGAAATGAAGAAAGCACACCCTGGAGGCAATTTGGGTCGACCACGTTTAACCTCCAGGTCAAACTGGAGGTTAAACTTGGAAATGAAGAAAACACCCTGGAGGCAGAAAATGGTCGAACACGTTTAACCTCCAGTTTGAGGTCAAACTGGAGGTTAAACGTGGAAACACTTCCCTTTCTTGAGTCGTCACTTTGTTCTCTTGTCAACCTTGCCAATTTGATGCCAAATATGGACTATTATACCTCGTTGGAAAGCTATGGATGTCTACTTTCCAATGCAACTGGAAGCGCATCATTTGGAGTTCTACAACTCGAGTTATACTCCATGGAAGGTGAAGAGGTCAGCTGGCCTGATTGCATGTTGGTACTATGCTCTTCTATGCATATTACGGGGCTGTTTTCTCCCTCAATTTTTAGTATCCACCATGCATGCCATATATGCTTGGAAAGCTCTAGATGTCTTCTTTCCAATGCATTTTGAATCGCCTCATTTGGAGTTTTGTAGCTCAAGTTATTTATGTTTGAAGAAGGCATGGTCAAGCTGTTCCATATAACACGTTTAAGCTCCAGTTTAAGGTTAAACTGGAGCTTAAACGTGGAAATGCTCCTGGTGCCTTTCTTACTTCTGGCGTTTAACCTCCAGTTTGAGGTCAAACTGGAGGTTAAACGTGGAAATGCTTCTTAGTGCCCTTTCTCATTCTGGCGTTTAACTTCCAGTTTGAGGTCAAACTGGAGGTTAAACGCCAGTTACAGCATTCCCTCTCTTCTCATGATTTTGGCGTTTAAGCTCCAGTTTAACCTTAAACTGGAGCTTAAACGTCCCATTTGATTCTTAAACTTCCTTTATTGATCTTTGTTGCTTCCTTGCCTAGCCTCTTCTTCCCTGAAATCATCCAAACAATTGCATCAAAGTCTTGCAAAATTTCATGAGAAATCATCCATTCATAGCATTCAAGTAATAACACTAAAAACTCATGGAATTTGCATCAAAATCATAATATTTGGATGATTCATTGCTTGTTGTTCATTTAACCATTCTTGGTTACTTTAAGCTCAAGAAAATGCATAAAACAACTAAAACTAACAGAAAATGCTAGTGAAACTAGCCTAAGATGCCTTGGCATCAGTGGCGAAGAGAAAGATGGGATTTGATAGGTGAAGGGTTTTTGGGGAAGAGGTGTTGAGGTGATTGGTGAATGGGTGAAGAAGAGTGAGAGAGTGGTGGGGTAGGTGGGGATCCTGTGGGGTCCACACAGATCCTGAGGTGTCAAGGAAAAGTCATCCCTGCACCAAGTGGCGAGCAAAATTGCTCTTTGTGCCAATTCTGGCGTTAAACGCCGGGCTAGTGCCCATTTCTGGCGTTTAACGCCAAGTTCTTGCCCTTTTCTGGCGTTCAACGCCAGTCTGGTGCCCCTTTCTGGCGTTAAACGCCCAGAATGGTGCCAGACTGGGCGTTAAACGCCCATCTGCTAGCCTTACTGGCGTTTAAACGCCAGCAAGTTCTCCTCCAGGGTGTGCTGCTTTTCTTTCTGTTTTTCCTTCTATTTTTGCTTTTTCCATTGATTTTGTGACTTCTTATGATCATCAACCTACATAAAACATAAAATAACAAAGGAAAATAGATAAAATATAACATTGGGTTGCCTCCCAACAAGCGCTTCTTTAATGTCAGTAGCTTGACAGAGGGCTCTCATGGAACCTCAGAGATGCTCAGAGCAATGTTGGAACCTCCCAACACCAAACTTAGAGTTTGAAAGTGGGGGTTCAACACCAAACTTAGAAGTTGGTTGTGGCCTCCCAACACCAAACTCAGAGTTTGACTGTGGGGGCTCTGTTTGGCTCTGTTTTGAGAGAAGCTCTTCATGCTTCCTCTCCATGGTGACAGAGGGATATCCTTGAGCCTTGAACACAAAGGATTCTTCATTCACTTGAATAATCAATTCTCCTCTATCAACATCAATCACAGCCCTTGCTGTGGCTAGGAAGGGTCTGCCAAGGATGATGGATTCATCCATGCACTTCCCAATCTCTAGGACTATGAAATCAGCAGGGATGTAATGGTCTTCAACTTTTACCAGAACATCCTCTATAAGTCCATAAGCTTGTTTTCTTGAGTTGTCTGCCATCTCTAGTGAGATTTTTGCAGCTTGCACCTCAAAGATCCATAGCTTCTCCATTACAGAGAGAGGCATGAGGTTTACACTTGACCCTAGGTCACACAAGGCCTTCTTGAAGGTCATGGTGCCTATGGTACAAGGTATTGAAAACTTCCCAGGATCCTGTCTCTTTTGAGGTAATTTCTGCCTAGACAAGTCATCCAGTTCTTTGGTGAGCAAAGGGGGTTCATCCTCCCCAGTCTCATTTACAAATAACTTGTCATTTAGCTTCATGATTGCTCCAAGGTATTTAGCAACTCGCTCTTCAGTGACATACTCATCCTCTTCAGAGGAAGAATACTCATCAGAGCTCATGAATGGCAGAAGTAAGTCCAATGGAATCTCTATGGTCTCATTTTGAGCCTCAGATTCCCATGGTTCCTCATTGGGGAACTCATTGGAGGTTAGTGGACGTCCATGGAGGTCTTCCTCAGTGGCGTTCACTGCCTCTTCCTCCTCTCCAAATTTGGCCATGTTGATGGCCTTGCACTCTCCTTTTGGATTTTCTTCTGTATTGCTTGGAAGAGTACTAGGAGGGAGTTCAGTAATTTTCTTGCTCAGCTGACCCACTTGTCCTTCCAAGTTTCTAATGGAGGACCTTGTTTCAGTCATGAAACTTGAGTGGTTTTGATTAGATTAGAGACCATGGTTGCTAAGTCAGAGGTGTTCTGCTTAGAACTCTCTGTCTGCTGCTGAGAAAATGATGGAAAAGGTTTGCTATTGCTAAACCTGTTTCTTCAACATCATTGTTGTTGAAACCTTGTTGAGGTCTCTGTTGATCCTTCCATGAGAGATTTGGATGATTTCTCCATGAAGGATTATAGGTGTTTCCATAGGGTTCTCCCATGTAATTCACCTCTTCCATTGAAGGGTTCTCAGGATCATAAGCTTCTTCTTCAGATGAAGCTTCCTTAGTACTGCCTGGTGCATTTTGCATTCCAGACAGACTTTGAGAAATCATATTGACTTGTTCAGTCAATATTTTGTTCTAAGCCAATATGGCATTCAGAGTGTCAATCTCAAGAACTCCTTTCTTTTGATTAGTCCCATTGTTCACAGGATTCCTTTCAGAAGTGTATATGAATTGGTTATTTGCAACCATTTCAATGAGCTCTTGAGCTTCTGTAGGCGTCTTCTTCAGATGAAGAGATCCTCCAGCAGAGCTATCCAAAGACATCTTGGACAGTTCAGACAGACCATCATAGAAAATACCTATGATGCTCCATTCAGAAAGCATGTCAGAGGGACACTTTCTGATCAATTGTTTGTATCTTTCCCAAGCTTCATAGAGGGATTCTCCTTCCTTCTGTCTGAAGGTTTGGACATCCACTCTAAGCTTACTCAATTTTTGAGGTGGAAAGAAATTTGCCAAGAAGGCATTGACTAGCTTTTCCCAAGAGTTCAGGCTTTCTTTAGGTTGTGAGTCCAACCATATTCTAGCTCTGTCTCTTACAGCAAAAGGGAATAGCATAAGTCTGTAGACCTCAGGGTCAACCCCATTAGTCTTGACAGTGTCACAGATTTGCAAGAACTCAGCTAAAAACTAATGAGGATCTTCCAATGGAAGTCCATGGAACTTGCAATTCTGTTGCATCAGAGAAACTAATTGAGGCTTAAGCTCAAAGTTGTTTGCTCCAATGGTAGGGATAGAGATGCTTCTCTCATAGGAGTCGGGAGTAGGTGCAGTAAAGTCACCCAGCACCTTCCTTGCATTGTTGGCATTGTTGTTGTTTTCGGCTGCCATGGGGTCTTCTTCTTTGAAGATTTCTGTTAGGTCCTCTACAGAGAATTGTGCTTTAGCTTCTCTTAGCTTTCGCTTCAAGGTCCTTTCAGGTTCAGGGTCAGCCTCAACAAGAATGCTTTTGTCTTTGCTCCTGCTCATATGAAAGAAAAGAGAACAAGAAAATATGGAATCCTCTATGTCATAGTATAGAGATTCCTTGACGTGTCAAAGGAATAGAAAAATAGAAGGAAGAGGTAGAAAATTCGAACTTATCAAGAAAGATGGAGTTCAAATTAAGCACTAAGGAATAGTGTTAGTCCATAAATAGAAGGATGTGAGAAGAGGGGAAGTAATTTTCAAAAATTAAGTAAAAGATTTTGAAAACATTTTGAAAAACACTTATTGATTTTCGAAAACCAAGAGTGGAAAAGAAATTAAGTGATTTTTGAAAAAGATTTTGAAATTAGAAAATAAGAAAGATATGATTGAAAACTATTTTGAAAAAGATGTGATTAAAAAGATATGATTGGTTTTTAAAAAAAATGTGATTGAAGAGATATGATTTGAAAAACATTTTAAAAAGATTTGATTTTAAAAATTAATGACTTGGCTATCAAGAAAAGATATGATTCAAACATTAAACCTTTCTCAACAGAAAAGGCAACATACTTGAAATGTTGAATCAAATCATTAATTGATAGCGAGTATCTTTGAAAATAGAAAGAAATTGATTGTGAAAAAGATTTGATTGAAAAGATATGATTTGAAAAAGATTTGATTTTGAAAAAAATTTTGAAAACTTAAAAAAATTGATTTGAAAACAAAATCTTCCCTCTTGTGCCATCCTGGCGTTAAACGCCCAGAATGGTGCACATTCTGGCGTTTAACGCCCAAACTACTACCCTTTTGGGCGTTAAACGCCCAGCCAGGCACCCTGGCTGGCATTTAAACGCCAGTTTGCCTTCCTTACTGGGCGTTTTGAACGCCCAGCCTTTTCTGTGTAATTCCTCTGCTGAATGTTCTGAATCTTCAATCCTCTGTATTATTGACTTGAAAAGACACAAATAAAAAAATATTTTTGGATTTTTAATAATGAGGAATAATCAAAATGCAACTGAAATCAAATAAACAATGCATGCAAGACACCAAACTTAGCAGTTTGTATACTACTGACACTAATAACATGAGAATGCACATGAAAAACACAAAACACTCAAGTCAAAAGAATTCAAAGATCAGAGCAATGAAATCATCAAGAACAACTTGAAGATTACTTAAGACACATGAATGAATGCAAGAAGAACAAAGACATGCAATTGACACCAAACTTAACATGAGACACTAGAATCAACAAGAAACATAAAATATTTTTGGTTTTTATGATTTTGTAATTTTTTTGTGCTTTTTTCGAAAATTAAGTGAAGAAGAAAATAAAGATATCAAATTTCTTAATGAGAATTCCAGGAATCATGCAATGTTAGTCTAAAGCTTTAGTCTAAAGAAATTAGACATGGCTGAACAAGCTTCAGCAGGACATTGCATTCAAGAGCTAAATTGATGAAAATCAATCAGCTTTGGTGATGATAAGAACATCACCTTGAAACACTAGAATTCATTCTTAAGAACTCTGAAGAAAAATACCTAATCTAAGCAACAAGATGAACCGTCAGTTGTCCATACTCGAACAATCCCCGGCAACGGCGCCAAAAACTTGGTGGACGAAATTGTGATCACTACAACTTCGTACAACTAACCAGCAAGTGTACTGGGTCGTCCAAGTAATAAACCTTACGCGAGTAAGGGTCGATCCCACAGAGATTGTTGGTATGAAGCAAGCTATGGTCACCTTGTAAATCTTAGTCAGGCAAACTCAAATGGTTATGAATGATGAATAAAACATAAAGATAGAGATAGAGATACTTATGCAATTCATTGGTGGGAATTTCAGATAAGCGTATGGAGATGCTTGGTCCCTTCCGTCTCTCTGCTTTCCTAATGTCTTCATCCAATCCTTCTTACTCCTTTCCATGGCAAGCTGTATGCAAGGGTTTCACCGTTGTCAGTGGCTACCTCCCATCCTCTCAGTGGAAATGTTCAACGCACCCTGTCATGGCACGGCTATCCAGCTGTCGGTTCTCGATCATGTCGGAATAGAATCCAGTGATTCTTTTGCGTCTGTCACTAACGCCCCACAATCACGAGTTTGAAGCTCGTCACAGTCATTCAATCATTGAATCCTACTCAGAATACCACAGACAAGGTTTAGACCTTCCGGATTCTCTTGAATGCCGCCATCAGTTCTAGCTTATACCACGAAGATTCCGGTTAAAGAATCCAAGAGATTAACATTCAAGCCTTGTTTGCTTGTAGAATAGGAGTGGTTGTCAGGCACTCGTTCATAAGTGAGAATGATGATGAGTGTCACATAATCATCACATTCATCATGTTCTTGGGTGCAAATGAATATCTTAGAACAAGAATAGGCTGAATGGAATAGAAGAACAATAGTAATTGCATTAATACTCGAGGTACAGCAGAGCTCCACACCTTAATCTATGGTGTGTAGAAACTCCACCGTTGAAAATACATAAGAACAAGGTCTAGGCATGGCCGTGAGGCCAGCCCCCAAAACATGATCAAAGATCCAAAGATCCAAGAATACAAAGATCTAAAGATACAAAGATGAAAATACAATAGTAAAAGGTCCTACTTATAGAGAACTAGTAGCCTAGGGTTTACAGAGATGAGTAAATGACATAAAAATCCACTTCCGGGCCCACTTGGTGTGTGCTTGGGCTGAGCATTGAAGCATTTTCGTGTAGAGACTCTTCTTGGAGTTAAACGCCAGCTTTTATGCCAGTTTGGGCGTTTAACTCCCATCCTTGTGCCAGTTCCGGCGTTTAACGCTGGGAATTCTGAGGGTGACTTTGAACGCCGGTTTGGGCCATCAAATCTTGGGCAAAGTATGGATTATCATATATTTCTGGAAAGCCCAGGATGTCTACTTTCCAACGCCGTTGAGAGCGCGCCAATTAGGCTTTTGTAGCTCTAGAAAATTCACTTCGAGTGCAGGGAGGTCAGAATCCAACAGCATCTACAGTCCTTTTTAGTCTCTGAATCAGATTTTTGCTCAGGTCCCTCAATTTCAGCCAGAAAATACCTGAAATCACAGAAAAACACACAAACTCATAGTAAAGTCTAGAAAAGTGAATTTTAACTAAAAACTAACAAAAATATACTAAAAACCAACTAGAATATACTAAAAATGTACTAAAAACAATGCCAAAAAGCGTACAAATTATCCGCTCATCAGTAACTCTATCTTCGGTTTCATGTTTCTGTGTGTTAAGGATCGCTGTAACAATTTTTGGGCTGAATATTGATTAAATAGTGATTGACTCCATGACCTATTAGGTAGGATTAGGTCCGAGACTCTCTCTGGACTTTCTTTTGTATGTTGTGAGAGATTAGGAGTGATGGCTACATAGTCTCTTACCTATGAATCCTCCCTAATTTGAATAGATAGACCTCTGCCCACTTCTCATAGAATTCCTTTCTCTGAGACTTTCCTTCCTTCCATTATACTACACTAACCCCAGGAGGGTTTTATACCTATTTTTGCTCTTAGGAAACCAGAATTTCGATAATACTTACTTTGGTAAACTTTACTGATAAGAGAGTTTGGCCTGGAGAGTAGACGCCATCTTTACTTTGCTAGCATTGCTAGATTAAAGGCTTTAAGGTCTTTGAAATTGAGTCCTCCTTGATTCTTTGGTCTGCAAGTAATTCTCCAACCAATCCAGTGCATTCTCCGTTCAGACTCCTTTTGGCCCCATCAAAATTGTAGGATGGCTCTTTGAATTTCTTCAAGGAGAGTTTCTGGTAGTTTGACATAGATTAGAGTGTAAATAGGAATCACCATGGCCACAACCTTAATTAATACTTCTCTGCCACTAGTAGATAAAATAGCTCATTTCTAATGACTCAATTTCTGAATCACTATATCCTTAATGTAGTTAAAAGTAACCTTCTTGGATCTCTGAATCACTGCTGGGAGGCCTAGATATTTATTCTGATTTCCAATGTGTGGTACCAAAAGAATTTGGGCTATCTGGTTGCGGATGTGAACTGGGGTATTTTCACTGAAAAAGACAAATGACTTATCAAGATTAACCTTTTACCCACTTATTTCCTCATAAACCTGTAAAATCCGAAGCAAGTTTTGGCATTTTTCCTCACTTTCTTTCTTGAAAAGTATTGAATCATCTGCAAAATATAAATGGTTGATTCTAGGACACCTCTGATTGAGTCTTAACCCAGATATTTCCAGTCTCTGTTCTCCTCTGTGGAGTAGATGGGAGATTCCCTCTGCACAAAATAGAAATAGATAGGGTGATAGAGGGTTACCTTGTCGTAACCCTCTACATGGCTTGAAAATGCCATGAAGTTGACCTTCTACAGTAATAGAATAGGAAACTGTTGTCATAAGTTCTTTTATCCAGATCATCAATTTTTTCACAAAATTCCAATTTTTGCATTATATTCCACACAAAACTCCATTCAATTCGAAAATAGGCCTTGCTTATATCTTACTTCAATGCCATATCATAATCCCCACAATTCGTTTTTTTCAAAAAATGCATATATTCATGAGCAATCAACATGTTATCACTCATCAACCTGCCTTTGATGAAAGCACTCTGGGGATCACTTATAATTTTGTTCATCATAGTTTGTGGCATATGGACCGAAATTTTAGAAATTATTTTGTAAAAAATAGTGCTTAAGCTTATAGGGCAGACGTGCTTCATAGATTTAATATTCAATACTTTTGGAATAAGATAGATATCTGTGTGATTGAAGGCTTTAAGAATTTTACCTCTGGAGAAGAAACTCTTTACTGCTTGAACCACGTCTTCCTTGATATTCTCTCAAAAGAATTGAAAAATCTGGTTGTAAAACCATCCTCCCTTGGAGAGGAGAAGGTGTTAATGGAAAAACTGTTGTTTTTATTTCTGGTTCAGTAACTAGCCAAATCAGGGAACTATTTGTGGCTGCATTTATCTTGTTCGGTATACCTTCTAACTCGAGTTCCGGGTTTCTAGGTTGGCTAGTAGCAAAGAGATCTTCAAAATATTTTTGCTCTATTGCCGCCATACCCTCCGGATTATTAGCAACTCCACCCTCTTCATCCTCCAACTCTACTAACTTATTTTTCCTATTCCTGGCTTGGAATTTGGATTGAAAAATTAGTGTTCTTGTCTCCCCAATTAAGCCATTTCACTCCCAATTTTTCTCTCCAATACCATTCCTCCTGCTCCAATGCCTCCTCTAGTTATGCTTCCCATATTCGAATACTACTTCCATTTTCCTTGGAACCTTTATTGGATTCATGAACAATCTGGTCTTTAAGGTGTTGAATATTGGTTTGTGAGTTAGAAGAAGAGGTTCTTTGCCATTCAACAATCTTATGCCTGCAATGTTTTAATTTCCCAACTAGCTTGTACATTGGTGAGCCCTGAATGTTGACCTTTCCAAGAACTTTTGATCTGATTAATAACCTCTTCATTCTCACACCAGCGTTCTTGAAACCTGAAATGATGCTTCCCCCTCCTTTCCTCCATCCCAAACAGAGAAGTAAAGGTCTATGATCAAAAGCTATATTCTCTAGATGCTTCACAACAGCCGTTGGAAATTCAATTCCCCAACTATTTGTAACTAAGTCTCTGTCCAGCCTTTCTCTAATAAAGTTCCTTCAAAATTGTCTATTGCTCCATGTGGATTTGTCACCCTCATATCCCATGTCTACTAACCTTCTGGAATTGATAAAATTATTGAACTGTTGGATGGAAGCTATAGTCTTAATTCAGCCACCTTCTTTTTCATGATTGGAACGGATTTCATTATAATCACCTATCACTATAATACTCTCACCCCCTCTCTCGAGAACTTTCAGAACTTTATTAAATTATCCCGCCATTATACCTTCTTCATTGTGCAAGTAGACACCTATCACCTCCCATTTTATTTTGCCTTGCTTATCCTCCATTTTGAAGTAAATAAAGAAAGAATCATGCTCCACAATTTGCATTATGATCTCTTCTTTCCACGCAGTTACTAATCCTTCCACCATACCAATTGGGTCAACTGTAAACATAGAATTGAAACCGCACCTCTGTAACACACCTTTCACAGTCGAGGAGTTATTTTTTATTTCACATAGAAATAAAACCTCAGGGGAATGGGTTTTGTTAATCCTTTTTATGTTGTAAGCTGTCAGGGATTTCCCCAAATCCCGACAGTTCCACATCATCATCTTCATCCCTCCTTAGGTGCCAATTGTTGGGTGGCACCTTTTCTCTTATTCACTTCCCCCACATCATCTCAGCATTGCTTCTTTCCATTAGAGCTTTCCCTTGAACCTCCAGACCTCCTTTTAACTCCTGTAATAGATTTGTGGGTGTGGGTCTTCCTTGCCAACTGCTTTAAATTCTATTTCCAAGCTCCCTGCTATCCCCGTTCACCCTCCTTCGCACCAAATGTGATTAAGTTTTCTTGTGTAGTAATCTGAATTATTGTAGTTACATTTTCGGTACTAGAGCTTCTTTCCTCCAATATCTCCTTTCTTCCCTGTGTCTCTGATAAACCATTATTTTATGATTTATATTGTGTTTAATTGAGTGGTTTTATCAAGTTTTCACCCACTTATTCATATGATTTGCATGTATTTACAATCCCTTTCCAAAATTGTTCTTTGATTGAAAATTTGCTTCCCAAAGATATTTTAATTGTATATTCTTATTCTTCTTTATACCATTCGATGCCGTGATCTGTGTGTTAAGTGTTTCAGGCTTCATAGGGCAGGAATGGCTTAGAGAATAGAGAGGAAGCTTGCAAAAAAGGAAAGAACACAAGAAGTTGAGGAAATGACCAGCGAGAAGTGACGCGGGTGCATGGCTCATGCGACCGTTCGAAATGGAAAAATTCACAGCCATGCAAACGCGTGCCTGACACGAACGCGTGGATAGGAAGCTGCACGAATGACGCGAATGCGTGGACGACACGCATGCGTGGTACGGAAAATGCTCAATGATGCGAACGCGTGGGTGACGCGGTCGCGTGACGTGTGCGACCTGCAGAATTACAAAAGTCGCTGGCATAAATTCTGGGCCGCGTTTTAACCAAGTTTTCGGCCCAAAAACGCAGATTAGAGCCAGGAAACATGCAGAGACAGAGAACATTCATTCATTTGACATATTTTTAGTTTTTAGATCTGATTTTACTCCTCTTCTACATTTTCTCTTTACACATTCATAGTACTTAGGATTTGGTTTTTATTGCTTTTGGCTTGGGATATTGAGAAGAGTTATTACCTCTGCCAGACTTCATCACTCTAGTTTGTTCTATTTACTTATTGCTTACTCTTTCATATCCTTAATTTGTTCAGAGTTACAATTGGATTATTTTAAGAATTTATTAATACAGAAACCATTTTTATTTTTAATTGAACTTTTTGATTATTGTCTATCATGTCTTTCCTTATTCCTTATTTTTATTTTGTGAAAGTTACATCCATGATGAGCGAGTAGTTCCCTAACTTGATTGGGAGTTGATTGAAAGGGGAACCTTGAGTTGGAATGCTCAAGAATAAAATTGTAATTGGGTTTATTGTTGGATGGCTCTCTAATCACTGACACTAATCCTTCCCAAGGGAGAGGATTAGGACTTGTGAATAGAAGTAGACTTCCGACTTACTTGACTTTCCTTTACCTAGTAAAGGATAACTAAGTAGAACAACCTTCAATTATCAATTGATCTTAGGAAAACTCCAACAAGGATAGAACTTCCGATTAATCTACTCCCGGTCAAGATTTTTATTTAAATTACATCAATTCTCTGATTTAATTTCCTGTTTATCCAACTCAAAACTATTTTGGAAAACCTCTGATTAATAAGATAGCACATCTTCCTGCAACTCGTTGGGAGACGACTTGGGATTCATACTCCCAGTATTTAAATTCTAATTTTTGTGACAACCCTTCTATATTGATAAGCGGATCTTTGTTGGTTAAGAACTGTACTTGCAACATATCACTCATATTGATTTCTTAATCTACCAATTTCCGCCACGTCAGTCTCCCCCTTCTTTCCTTCTTGTGTTAGTAGTTTGGGGTTGCTTTGTACTACATTCCCTTGTCCTATGTATTGTGAGTTCCCCTCTTGGACAGAAAGACCAGAAAAACTTTTGAGTAGGCTCACTGGGATTGGTTTCCTTTATTTTTTCTCTCCCTTCCTCATTATATTGGGGCAGTTTGGGTTTTTATTTTCTTTTTGATTCTCCAGATGCCATCCTAACTAGTCCACCCTAAGCCATATCCCCCACTGTTCCTCCTTTGTTTCTCCTTTCCCTATCTGCTCCAAATGAGTATTACATGCGCTAACCTTTGGTGCACGAAAATGAAACTCGCACAACTGAACTGGCAAGTACACCAGATCATCCAAGTAATCCCTCAGGTGAGTGAGGGTCGATCCCATGAGAATTGTTGGATTGAGCAAGCTGTGTTTTTCCTACAGATCTTAGTTAGGCGAATAGAAAGATAGTTGTTGTAGGCGCATAAACAGAACAATAACAAAAGCAATAAAGAATTGATGTAGAAACAATTGTAAGAGATCAGTTAAGGCCTCGGAGATTCTTGTTCTTCCAGATTAATACTTCTTACTCACTACTTTAACAATGAGTGATTCATTCAATGGAAATGCTGTGAGGTAGCATTTGCTTTTGGAGACAGGACACACAGACATGGACAACGAATATTTAAAACGTGTTTGGAGGTAGAGACATAAACACAAAACACATTGTCTGTAGGACAATATTTTATATTTTCATGTCCACTCTTTTACAAAGGACAATGATGGACACGGGATTTGAGAAGGTGGACACGGACTTTTTTATCAAAATTTTTTTCCTTTCTATCCATAGATATTTTTTATTATTCTACTATTATCCCTTCTTTTTCCTAATTTTAGCTTTTTCTCTACATCGTAGTTCTTCTTTCTCTGCATTCTTTTTTTTCAGATAGTCTCTTTTTTTGGTAGAATTTTTTACTTGACAAGATAATTAATTTATTTCTTTTTATCATTCATTCTCTTCTCTATGGCATGCTGTATTAATGGAGACTTAATTCACTCTTCTACTTTATATTACTTTATTTATTCTTAAATTTGTTACTTTAATACCATTTTTATCTTATTGATTCATAGACCAATTCTTCTTGTAATTTTCTGTACTCCTGTGTACTCTTATTTTTTATTAAATTAATTTGTACTTGATGCAAAAACTTTGGAATCACATGGCTATTTTAGTCATTTTGCATAATATCTTAGTTCTGTCCATGTTTATCCAAACCTAATACAGGACATTACATTAGTGTCTTGTGCATCGTAGCCAAACACAATACACAAAAAATAATTTTTAGTGTCTTCATTCTATTGTCTTTGTCTTAGTGCCATGTCCTATCCTGTCTCCAAAAATAAACGCAGCCTAAGTGATTAAGCCAGGGATATTGGTCATTAATCTCTTCTGATCCAAACCAAACGCCCAAATAGGTCAGTCAATCTGGACGAGGGTGAAGCTGACGCAATTCAATCTCTGATGATCCTACTCAAAATGCCACGGACAAGGTCGGATCTTCCAGATCGGAGAATGAAGCTCTATGATTCTAGCCTTAGTACCACAGGGACCACAATTACCCATGACTAACGAGATTTTATGTCACGTATCCCAATTAGCCCAAATAACTTGTTGGTGTGATGTACTCTCAAGCTGTAGCTCAATACTATCCGGGTCAGGACTCATATAGAACTCATGTAAAATAAGGGGTTATACTTTCGTTTCACCCCAGATTTATAATGATAAAGAATGATAATACATCATAGAATGGAATCAAACATGTATTAAAGTAGAAAAGTAATAATATTAATCCATAGGAATGAGCAGAGCTCCTATCCTTAACCAAGGAGGTTTAGCCACTTATATTTTACAGAAAATAAAGTGTGATAAGTTCTGAGAGGCTGAAGATCCTGGACATGGATTATCTTCTCCTATATATACTAATCTAATAATTAAAAATTACAAAAATGAAGTAAACTACGCAGAAAGGTGCAAAAATCCGCTTCTAGGCCCACTTGGTGAGTGTTTGGGCTGAGCTGGCATTTAACTTGGAAGAGTGGGCATTGAACACCCACTATGGAGTGTCCACGCTGCTTCCTTGCTCCCTTGGTGGTGTTGAACACCAGTTTTGGGTGTTCAATGCTGGCCTTGGTCCTTTCGGGGCGTTGAACGCCAGAAATGGGGTAAGTTGCGCGTTCAACGCCCATTTTGGGCAGTCATTTCCAAAAAAAGGTATAAACTATTATATATTTTTAGAAAGTTTTGAAAAATAGCTTTCCAACGTCGTTAAGAAAGAATAAATTGGACCTTGATAGCTCAAGAAATGCTCGTTGGAATGCACGGAGGTCAGGATCTGACAACATCTGCTATCCTTTCTTAACCTGTGAATTAGACTTCGCCAAAACTTGCCAAATTCACCCAAAAATCACCTAAAATCATAGGAAAAACACAAAAACTCAAAGTATCATCCAAAAAGTGAATTTTGCACTAAAACCTACTAACATACTAAAACTTGATAAAATGTACTGAAAACACTAAGAAAATGAACCAAAAAAGAGTATAAAATATCCGCTTATTAGAACACCAAACTTAAACTGTTGCTTGTTCTCAAGCAACCAAAAACAAAATAGAACAATTAGAAGAGAAAAATACAATAGATCTCAGAGTTGTCAATGAAGCTCAGTTCCAAATATTGAATGGGGCTATTAGCTCTTTACTTCTGAACAGATTTGGCATCTCACTTTCCTTTGAAGCTCAAAAGTTTTGACATCCCTTAGAACTAAAATCTGGATGATATTATTGATTCTCTTCTTTAAGCTCTTATTAATTCTTGAACACAGCTTCTTTTTGCGCTTTTTACCTTTTGAGCCTAACCGTGACTCTAAGCGTTCTATTTTCCCGTATTACCACCAAATACATAAATGCCACAGGCACTTAACTGGGGGAACCCTTTGGATTCAAATTTAACTTTGCTTAAATTCCCAGACAGTGGTGCCCAGAGTTCTTAAGCGTACTCTTTAGCTTTTGGATCATGACTTTAACTGCTCAGTCTAAAGCTTTTTGCTTGACCCCATCGCACCACAAGCATATAGTTAGGGATAACAACTCATTTGAGCATTTTAGGCCAATTTCTAACCCTCCTAACCATTGATGCTCTAAGCCTTGGGTTCTTTTTTCTTTTGAATTTTCTTTTTGAGCTTTTTATTTTTCTTTTTTTGGCTACTTTTTCTTGCTTCAAGAATCAATATTTTTTTTAGAGATCAATAATACTTCTCTAAATTCACTATTCTTCAAGAGTTAATATACTCAACTTCAATATCAATTATGCACAGTTAATTCATGCATTCAAAAGATAACTTGTGATATAACTCAAAAATTATGTATCTCACTATTCATTTTCAATTTAAATTTTTCTTTTAAGCATGGTGAGGGATACATTGGATATCTTATAACCAAAGCAAAATAAGAAATTAAAACTAGAAAAGAATGAAATAGTAACATGATCATGAACTTAGAAGAGAAAATAGATAATAAATTGAAGTACAATGAAAACAGAAATAAAATAGATAGAAGGACAATGGGACTCAATAACCTCAGTGATAGCGGCTGCTGCTCCCTCTAGAAAATCCAATAGAGTGTTTGAGCTCCTCTATGTCTCGCCTCTGTCTCATTTGTTCCTCCATCAATCTTCTCTGATCTTCTCTCATCTCATGGAGGATAGTGGCGTGCTCCTTATGCTCCACTTTCAGCTAATCCAGGCTTGAGCTCAGTTCCCTTATTGAGGTATTCAGTTGATCCCAATAGTCTCGAAGAGAAAAATACATCCCTTTAGGCATCTCAGGAATTGATGGTGGAGGCGGCTGCACAGGTTCTTACTGTGGTTCATGTGCATGCTCTCTCACATGCTCTATCTTCCTCTTTGTGATGGGCTTGTCCATATCTATGAGGGTATCTCCAGCTATGCCAATTCTAACTAAACTGCATAGGCGATGTATGAGGTGTGAGAACGCTAACCTTGCTTGGGTGGAGGTCTTTTCAGCCACTTTGTACAATTCTTGAGGTATCACCTCATGTACTTCCACCTCATTCCCAAGCATAATGCAACGAATCATTATTGCTCAGTTAATGGTAACCTCAGATTGGTTGCTTGTGGGGATGATGGAGCATTGGATAAACTCTAACCATCCTCTGGCCACAGGTTTGAGGTCAAGCCTACCCAATTGGTAGGGCTTGCCTTGTGCATCCCTCCTCTATTGTGCTCTTTTCACACAGATGTCCGCAAGGACTTGATCCAGTCTTTGATAGGACTTGATCCACTATGCTTCTTCAAGAGTGTGGATCTCCTAGCATCTGTGGCAATTGTAGCATCACTCACACTTTTTGGGCTAAAATCCAAAAGTTGGCGAAGAATTCTTGCACCATTAGTATTCTGACATTTGAAATAGGATTGGTCAGAATTTCCTAATCCCTTCTCCAGATTTCTTGTTGGATCTTTGGATACTCCACTTTTTTTAGCTTGAAGGGGACCTCGGGTATCCTCTTTTTGGGCCTTACCACAACATAGAAGTGATCGTGGTGTACTTTGGTGAGGAATCTCCATGTTTTCCAAGGTTCAGAAATAGAAGCAGGGGCTTTTCCTTTCCTCTTTCTTAAGGATTCGCTAGCCTTTGGTGCCATACTTAGGAATAGAGGGACAAAATCAGAGGTTTTCCAATACCAAACTTAAGATGTTTGCTCGTCCTCGAGCAAATAATAACAAAAGAGAAGTGGAGTAGTAGAAGAAAGAAGAAAATACGGAGGGGAAGGAGGAGAAGGCTTCGGCCAAGTGGGGTTTGAAGAGGGAAAAAGAAGTGTGTGTACGGTATGTGTATGAAGGGTTGTATGAGGGGGAATTTATAGGGTTGGTGGGGTTTTGGCTTCGGCTATGTGGGGAAAAGATGGGTGGGAAAGGTTTGAATTTTGAATGATGGGATTTATGATGGGTTTTGGGAGGAGGGAAAGGTGATTGTGTATGGGAAAGAGGTAAAGTAGGGTAGGGTAGGTG
The DNA here is from genome assembly GCF_003086295.3 of Arachis hypogaea. Lineage (NCBI taxonomy): Eukaryota > Viridiplantae > Streptophyta > Magnoliopsida > Fabales > Fabaceae > Arachis > Arachis hypogaea. Next base: position 43,257,305 of record NC_092041.1, on the reverse strand, counting down.
GGGTTTGTGTGGGACCCTGAGAAGGCTTCAAAGCTCGAGCTGCCTGCCCCTGCCTGGAGTTCAATGCTAGGAATGGCCGTTGAACGCCCATTGGGGGCCAAAACATTGGCTTTGGCTGCTCTATAGGGGGCGTTGAGCGCTCAGATTGGTCTTTTACTGGCGTCCAATGCCAGTCCATGCTCCCTTAGGGGCATTGAACGCCCAGACTGCTACCTGTCTGGCGTTCAACGCCAGCAATGCTCTCTTGAGGGGCGTTGAATAGCCAAAGGGGATCAAGGGTTGGTTCTTTGATGACTTGCATCATCTACCTTTCTTTCTTGCATAAAGAAGACCATAAAAGAGCATAAATCTCATTTGATCAGTACAATTCATGCATTATTTGATGAATATTATGGTACACTACTTTGAGATGAGTTGTGCTGAATTTCAGGTGAAAAAGGCATAAAAAATGGGAAGAAAACAAACAAGAAGCTGGGCGTGTAAAACTGGCGTGCCACTTGGAGTAAATGCCACAAAAATGCACTGGCGTGGCATGCTAGGAGCTAAGCGTGGCACGCCAGTAATAAATTCTAGAGGAGAAATCCAAGCATGCTTGTGGGCGTGGCACGCCAGGGACTAGGCATGGCACGCTAGTACAAAATTCCAGAGAGCAAAATAGAGGACACAAATGGGGCGTGGCATGCCAGGTTGGGCATGGCACACCTGACCCATCAACTACTATGGGCGTGCCACTTGAGCAAAGGGGCGTGCCACGCCAACTCACCATCTCAAGAAGAACCTCCACTATGGCGTGCCACTTGGTGTCGAAGGCGTGGCACGCCAGCTCCAAGAAGTCACTTGGGCATGCCACTTGAGGACCCAGGCGTGGCACACCAAGATTGAAGAGTCCCTAAATGCATGGGCGTGCCACTTGAGCAGCATGGCGTGCCACTAATCCAGAGAAGGAGCTGAAGGCAACTATAGACTGGGTGTGCCACTTGAAGTCGAAGGCATGGCACACCAACCTCTCAACCTCACTTAGGCATGCCACTTGAGCAACCAGGCGTGGCACGTCAATGCACAAAGAGACCAAAGCAAGGGCTGGGCGTGCAACTTGGTATCGAAGGCGTGGCACGCCAACCTAAGCATCTCGCTATGGCGTGCCACTTGAAGGCCGAGGCGTGGCACGCCAACTATTGGAACAAGACAAGATCATGGACGTGGCATGCCAACCTTTAGGCATGGCACGCTGATGAGCAGATATTTTATACGCTTTTTGGGGGTAATTTCATGTAGATTTTAGTATGTTTTAATTAGTTTTTAATAGAATTTCATTAGTTTTTAAGCAAAAATCACATTTCTGGACTTTACTATGAGTTTGTATGTTTTTCTGTGATTTCAAGTATTTTCTGGCTGAAATTGAGGGAGCTGAGCAAAAATCTGATTTAGGCTGAAAAAAGGACTGCTGATGCTGTTGGATTCTGACCTCCCTGCACTCGGAATGGATTTTTTGGAGCTACAGGAGTCCAATTGGCGCGCTATCAATTGCGTTGGAAAGTAGACATCTAGGGTTTTCCAGAAATATATAATAGTCTATACTTTGCGTGAAGATAAATGACATAAACTGGCGTTCAACTCCAGTTCCATGTTGCAGTCTGGCGTCCAGCGCCAGAAACAGGTTACAAGTTGGAGTTCAACGCCCAAAACACGTTACAACCTGGCGTTCAACTCCAGAAACAGCCCAAGCACGTGAGAGGCTTAAGTCTCAGGCCCAGCACAAACCAAGTGGGCCCCAGAAGTGGATTTCTGCACTAATTATCTTAGTTCACTCATTCTCTGTAAACCTAGGTTACTAGTTTAGTATTTAAACAACTTTTAGAGACTTATTTTGTACTTCATGACATTTTCAGATCTGAATTTTATACTCTTTGACGGCATGAGTCTCTAAACTCCATTGTTGGGGGTGAGGAGCTCTGTAGCGTCTCGATGAATTAATGCAATTATTTATGTTTTCCATTCGAACACGCGTGTTCCTATCTAAGATGTTCATTCGCGCTTAATTATGGAGAAGGTGATGATCCGTGACACTCATCACCTTCCTCAATCCATGAACGTGTGTCTGACAACCACCTCCGTTCTACATCAGATTGAATGAGTATCTCTTAGATTCCTTAATCAGAATCTTCGTGGTATAAGCTAGATTGATGGCGGCATTCATGAGAATCCAGAAAGTCTAAACGTTGTCTGTGGTATTCCGAGTAGGATTCTGGGATTGGATGGCTGTGACGAGCTTCAAACTCTCGAGTGTTGGGCGTGACGACAAACGCAAAAGAATCAATGGATTTTGTTTTGACATGATCGAGAACCAACAGCTGATTAGCCGTGCTGTGACAGAGCATTTGGACCATTTTCACTGAGAGAATGGGAAGTAGCCATTGACAACAGTGACACCCTACATAGAGCTTGCCATGGAAGGAACTTTTCACTTTTGCATGCGTGAGGGAAGAGGAATACAAGAGAAAAGCTGAAATTCAGAGGACAAAGCATCTCCAAAACTCCAACAAATTCTCCATTATTACATAATAAGTAATTTTGAATTTTCCAACATTAATTACGATTTATATTCCAATTTCGTATTATTTAATTCATGCTCCCTTGTTTATTTGCAAGTCAATTGATAACTATAATTGGTATCCTAACTAAGATTAATAAGATAACCATAGCTTGCTTCAAACCAACAATCTCCGTGGGATTCGACCCTTACTCACGTAAGGTATTACTTGGACGACCCAGTGCACTTGCTGGTTAGTTGTGCGGATTGCAAAAGTGTGATTGCAATTTCGTGCACTAAGTTTTTGGCGCCGTTGCTGGGGATTGTTTGAGTTTGAACAACTGACGGTGAATCTTGTTGCTTAGATTAGGAAGAATTTATCTTTTTTTACTAGAATTGCATCTTTTATTATCCCTTTTAAAAAATTTTCAAAAATATTATTTTTCTTTGTTTGAATTTTCGTTTTTTTATGAGTTTAGTGTCATGTTCTATGTTTGGTGTCAATTGCATGCTTTTCTTTGTCTCTTAATTTTTCGAATTGCATGTTCTTGTTCTTCCTTGATCTTCAAATTATTCTTGTCAATTTTTCTTGTTTGATCTTTGGTTTGTTTTGTTTTGTGTATTTTTCGTGTTTTTATGGTGCAATTTCAAATTATTAGTTTCCAAAAATAAATCTTTTTATATACAATATTAAAACACGTTACATTTGTAAATCAGTTGGCTAGAGTGTTGGCTTATGTTCTTGGCAATTGGGTATTTTCCTTTTTAAAACCTTTTTCAAAAATAATTTTTCTTTGATTAAATCTTGTGCCAAACTTTAAGTTTGGTGTTTTCTTGTTAATCTCTCTTTAATTTTCGAAAATTTCATTGTGGTTTTCTAAAAATTTTAAGTTTGGTGTTCTTTCTATTGTTCTTGGTGTTCTTGTGAGTCTTCAAAGTGTTCTTGAGTCTTCTTTGTGTTTTGATCTTAAAATTTTTAAATTTGGTATTCCTTGGTGTTTTCCCTCCAAAATTTTCGAAAACAAGGAGCATTAGATCTAAAAAAATTTTAAGTCTTGTGTCTTTTGTGTGTTTTTCTCTTTCATCATAAAATTCAAAATTCAAAAAAATATCTTTTCTAACTATTTTTAAGCCATATTTTTGAATTTTTTTTATAAAAATTCAGATTTCAATTTCAAAATTTTTCAAATCTTATCCTTTTAAGATTTAAAAATTTTTTTTATATCTTTTTCAAAACAAATATATATCTTTTCCTTCTTAAAATCTTTTCAACTCATAAATATTTTTTTTTCAAATCTTCACAATATCTTTTTCAAAACAAATTTATCTTTTTTCAAATATCTTTTATATCTTTTCAATTTTTAATTACATCTTTTTCCTATCATATTTATCTTTTACAAATCATATCGTCTATCTTATCTTTTCTCAAATTTTCGAAAATATCCTAACCACTTTCTCTCTCTCGTCAATTTTTTCGAAAATCTTCACAAAATATTTTAAAATTTTTATTTTTATTTTTATTTCATTTTTATTTTATCTTATTTTACTTTATTTCACTATTTCGAAAATAAATTTTTATATTTAATAAAATAAACAATATCAACATCCATATCATCTCCCTTGTTCCATCATGGAACTAAGTGGAAATGAACAGTCCAGAAGGACTCTGAGGTCATATGCTAACCCCACTACTGCTTCATATGGGAGTAGTATATGTATACCCTCCATTGGAGTTAGTAGTTTTGAGTTGAATCCTCAGCTCATTATCATGGTGCAGCAAAGTTTCCAGTATTCCGGTCTTCCACAGGAAGAACCTACAGAGTTTCTAGCACAATTTTTACAAATTGCTGAAACAATACATAATAAGGAAGTAGATCAGGATGTCTACAGATTATTACTGTTTCCATTTGCTGTAAAGGACCAAGCTAAGAGGTGGTTAAATAACCAACCTAAGGACAGCATAAAGACATGGAAACAACTGTCAGAAAAAATCCTGAATCACTATTTTCCTCCAAAACGGATGACACAGCTAAGGCTAAGCATCCAAGGCTTTAAACAAGGAGATAATGAATCCCTTTATGATGCATGGGAGAGATAAAGAAAGATGCTAAGAAAATGCCCCTCTGAAATGTTTTCAGAGTGGGTGTAGTTAGACATCTTCTACTATGGGCTTACAGAAAGAGCTCAGATTTCTCTAGACCACTTAGCTGGTGGATCTATACACATAAGAAAGACAATAGAAGAACCTCAAGAGCTTATTCATACAGTTGCCAAAAATCAGCATCTGTATCTAAGCAGTGAATCTTCCATCAACGAAGAGCCTAAAACAGTAACTGCTGAACTTAGTCCTGCAGATCAAGCTGCTGAATTCAATTAGCAATTAGATTTTCTAACAAAACAGTTAGCTGAATTCAAGGAGATACTACAAAAAACAAGAATGGCTAATATGAATATGGAAGCACAGTTGAAGCAAACAGAACAGCAGTTATCAAAACAAATAATAGAAGAATGCCAAGCAGTTCAATTAAGAAGTGAGAAAACATTAAATACCTCACTTCAAGGTAGAATAAAGCCAAGAAATGAGCAAATCACCCAAAATCCATCTGAGGACAGTCAGAGCCCAGAGAGGAATAACTCTAGCGCTCAAACGCCAGAAAAGGGGTGGAAAGCTGGCGCTGAACGCCTAGACCATGCTCAGTCATGGCGTTCAACGCCAGAAACAAGCAATGAATCGGCGTTGAATGCCCAAAGGAAGCATAATTCTGGCGTTCAGATGCTAGAAACAGGCAAGGAGCTGGCGTCTAACGCCACTCCAGCTTCCACCCCTGGCATTCAAATGCCAGTGGGGGATCAGACACATACAAGTGCTGATAATAACCCTTCTAAAAAGGCTTCTCAACCTACATCTGTAGGCAATAAACCTGAAGCAACTAAGGTTGAGGAATACAAAGACAAAATGCCTTATTCTCAGAAACTCTGCCAAGCGGAACAGGATAAGTAATTTGCCCACTTTGCAGACTATCTCAGGACTCTTGAAATAAAGATTCCGTTTGCAGAGGCACTTGAGAAAATACCCTTTTATGCTAAGTTCATGAAAGAGATCTTAAGTCATAAGAAGGATTAGAGGGAAACTGAAAAAGTTTACCTCACTGAAGAATGCAGTGCAGTCATTCTGAAAAGCTTACCTGAGAAGCTTAAAGATCCCAGAAGCTTTATGATACTATGCACATTAGAGGGTACTTGTACCAAGCAAGCTCTATGTGATCTTGGGGCAAGTATCAACCTAATACCTGTATCTATTATCACAAAGCTTGGTTTGACTGAAGAAGTCAAACCAACCCGGATATGTCTCCAACTTGCTGATGGCTCCATTAAATACCCATCAGGCGTGATTGAAGACATGATTATCCAGGCTGGGCCATTTGCCTTTCCTACTAACTTTGTGGTGCTGGAAATAGAGAAGCACAAGAGTGCAACTCTCATTCTAGGAAGACCTTTCCTAGCAACTGGCCGAACTCTTATTGATGTCCAAAAAGGGGAAATAACCCTGAGAGTCAATGAGGAGGAGTTCAAGTTGAATGTTGTCAAAGCTATGCAGCATCCAGATACCCCAAATAATTGCATGAGTGTTGATATTATTGATTCTCTGGTAAAAGAGGTCAATATGACTGAGAGTCTCGAATCAGAGCTAGAGAATATCTTTAAAGATGTTCAGCCTGATCTGGAGGAATTAGAGAGCATGATAGAACCTCTGAAAATCCCTCAGGAAGAGGAGAAACCTCCAAAACCCGAGCTCAAACCATTACCACCATCCCTGAAATATGCATTTCTGGGATAAGGTGATACTTTTCCTGTAATCATAAGCTCTACCTTAGAGCCACAGGAAGAGGAAGCACTAATTCAAGTGCTAAGGACACGCAAGACAGCTCTTGGGTGGCCATCAGTGATCTTAAGGGCATTAGCCCAGCCAGATGCATGCACAAGATTCTATTGGAAGGTGACGCCAAGCCAGTGGTTCAACCACAAAGGCGGCTGAATCCAGCCATGAAGGAAGTGGTGCAGAAGGAGGTCACTAAATTGCTAGAGGCTGGGATCATTTATCCTATTTCTGATAGCCCCCTGGGTTAGCCCTGTCCAAGTCGTCCCTAAGAAGGGTGGCATGATAGTGGTTCATAATGAAAAAAATGAACTGGTTCCTACAAGAACAGTTACTGGATGGCATATGTGTCTTGATTATAGAAGACTCAATACAGCTACCAGAAAGGATCAATTTCCTTTACCATTCATAGACCAGATGCTAGAAAGACTAGCAGGTCATGAATACTACTGCTTCCTGGATGGATATTCAGGTTATAATCAAATTGCAGTAGATCCCCAGGATCAAGAGAAAATGGCATTCACATGTCCATCTGGAGTATTTGCATACAGAAGGATGCCATTTGGCCTGTGCAATGCACCTACAACCTTTCAAAGGTGCATGCTCTCAATTTTCTCTGATATGGTGGAAAAATTTCTGGAAGTCTTCATGGATGACTTTTCAGTATTTGGAGACTCATTCAGCTCCTGTCTTGACCATCTAGCACTTGTTCTAAAAAGGTGCCAAGAGACTAACCTGGTTTTAAACTGGGAAAAATGTCACTTTATGTTGGCTGAAGGAATTGTCCTTGAGCACAAAATCTCGAACAGGGGAATAGAGGTGGATCAAGTTAAGGTAGAGGTAATTGAAAACTTACCACCACCAGCCAATGTTAACGCAATCAGAAGCTTTTTGGGGCATGTAGGATTCTATAGGAGGTTTATAAAGGATTTTTCAAAAATCGCCAAACCTCTAAGTAATCTGCTAGCTGCTGACACACTATTTATCTTTGATAAGGAGTGTCTGCAGGTGTTTGAGACTCTGAAAGTTAAGCTGGTCACAGCACCAGTCATCTCTGCACCAGACTGGACATTACCATTTGAATTAATGTGTGATGCCAGTGAATATGCCATTGGTGCAGTATTGGGACAAAGGCATAACAAGCTTCTGCACGTCATTTACTATGCCAGTCGTGTTTTAAATGACGCACAGAAGAATTACACAACCACAGAAAAAGAGTTGCTTGCAGTGGTTTACGCCATTTACAAGTTTAGATCCTATTTAGTAGGATCAAAAGTGATTGTGTACACTGATCATGCTGCTCTTAAATACCTACTCACAAAGCAGGATTCAAAACCCAGACTCATAAGATGGGTGTTGCTTCTGCAAGAGTTTGATATAGAAATAAGAGACAGAAAAAGGGCAGAGAATCAAGTAGCAGATCACCTGTCCCGAATAGGACCAGTAGAAGGGGCGTCCCTCCCTCTTACTGAGATCTCTGAAAACTTTCCGGATGAGCAACTCTTTGCCATCCAAGAAGTGCCATGGTTTGCAGACATTGCAAACTACAAGGCAGTAAGATTCATACCCAAAGAGTACAGTAGGCAACAAACAAAGAAATTGATCACGGATGCAAAGTACTATCTTTGGGATGAACCATATCTCTTCAAGAGATGTGCAGACGGAGTAATCCGTAGATGTGTGCCTAAAGAAGAAGCACAGAAGATCCTCTGGCACTGCCATGGATCACAGTATGGAAGACATTTTGGAAGTGAGCGAACAGCCACAAGAGTCCTCCAATGTGGCTTCTACTGGCCTACTCTCTATAAAGATTCCCAAGTGTTTGTACTTAATTGTGACAGTTGCCAAAGATCTGGTAATTTGCCTCACAGTTATGCCATGCCTCAACAAGGGATCTTGGAGATTGAGCTGTTTGATGTATGGGGTATTGACTTCATGGGGCCTTTTCCACCATCATACTCAAACACTTATATTCTGGTGGCAGTGGATTATGTATCCAAATAGGTGGAAGCTATTGCAACACCCACTAATGACACTAAGACAGTGTTAAAATTCCTCCAGAAACACATCTTCAGCAGATTTGATACCCTTAGAGTATTAATCAGTGATGGGGGCACTCATTTCTGTAATAAACAGCTTTACTCTGCTTTGGTTCGTTATGGAGTTAGCCATAGGGTAGCCACTCCATATCATCCACAGGCAAATGGGCAAGCTGAAGTTTCTAACAGAGAACTTCAAAGAATCCTAGAACGGACTGTGATTAACCGTAGAAGGGATTGGGCAAGAAGCTTGGATGATGCTCTGTGGGCATATAGAACAGCATTCAAGACCCCTATAGGGACCTTTCCATACCAGCTTGTGTATGGAAAGGCATGTCACTTGCCAGTGGAACTGGAACATAAGGCCTACTGGGCTACCAGATTCCTAAACCTTGATGCCAATTTAGCTGGAGAAAAACGATTGCTTCAGTTAAATGAGCTAGAGGAATTTAGACTCAATGCTTTTGAGAATGCAAAAATTTACAAAGAGAAAGAAAAAAGATGGCATGATAAGAAACTGTCATCCAGAGTCTTTGAGCCTGGACATAAAGTTCTACTATTTAATTCTAGGCTCAGATTATTTCCCGAGAAATTGAAATCCCGGTGGAGAGGACCATATGTGATTACAAGTGTGTCACCATATGGATACGTAGAGCTTCAAGATAATGATTCTAACAAAAAGTTCATTCTTAATGGACCGAGAGTTAAGCATTATCTTGAAAGCAATTTTGAGCTAGAATGCTCAAAACTGAGGCTTGATTAAAGCTCAGTAATAGTCCAGTTAAAGACAATAAAGAAGCGCTTACTGGGAGGCAACCCAGTCAGTTACAAAGTTTATTTATTAATTAATTAATTTTTACAGGTATATCTCAGTTATCTTCAAGGTAGAATAGCAATTGCTTGAGTTCACAGAGTTACATGGGAATTTGGAAGCTCACTGGCATGAAAAAGCCAGTAAGAAATATTTTGGGCGTTGAACGCCCAAAAGAAGCATCCACTGGGCGTTCAACGCCAGTAAGGATAGCCATCTGGGCGTTAAACGCCAGAAAGAAGCATCTTCTGGGCATTGAACGCCAAAAAGAAGCTCCTTCTGGGTGTTTAACGCCAGAATTACAGCGTCCTGGGCATTCAGAAAAACGCCCAGTGACAAAGGACTTCCTGGCATTCAACGCCAGAAAGAAGCAACAGCTGGGCGTTGAACGCCCAGGAGAAGCAGCATTTGGGCGTTAAACGCCCAAAACATGCAGCGTTTGGGCGTTTAACGCCAGGATTGTGGGGAGGAGGTAATTTCGTTTTCAATTCAAATTTTTTCCAATTTTCAGGTTTCAAACTCTCATCTTTCAACTTCAATTTCAAAAATTTGTTTTCCCTAAACATATTTCTTGATTTTTCTTTAATTTCTTTTCAAATATTTTTCAACTCATCATATCTTTTGAATTTCGAATTTGCCTCTCCTACTATTCCTCTCCTTTTCTTTCTTTTGCTTGAGGACAAGTAAACCTCTATGTTTGGTGTGATTCGCCATGATCACTAAGCTAAAACTCATCAAGATCATGGCACCTAAAGGAACAGGAAGAGCAAGGATGTGACTTAAAGGAACTGAAGCATTAGAAATTATCTCTTGAAGGACGAAGCACCCCACAGACTAGAGGAACATCCACTTCCCAAAATAAAGGTCGTTGGGTTCTAATCTTTGCCTTAACTCTGTGATAACTGTTCTTATTTGGAATTTACCTTAGAAGTTATATATTAGTAGTAGTAATTAGTATCTCTACTTTGATTTTAATTCCAATTAAGTTATAATTTATTTTTCTCATCATCATCAAACATGAATAAAATAGTAGATTTTTAGAATAAAGAGGCAATATTTTTTTTTCGAGTTCTTAATAAGGAAAATTCTAATTATTTATATATGGTGGCAATACTTTTTGACTTCTGAATGAATGCTTGAACAGTGCATATTTTTGATATTGAATTTTGTGAATGTTAAAATTGTTGGCTCTTGAAAGAATGACGAACAAGAGAAATGTTATTGATGATCTGAAAAATCATAAAATTGATTCTTGAAGCAAGAAAAAGAAGTGAAGTAGAAGCAAAGCTTGCAAAAACAAAAATTTAGAAAGAAAAAGAAAAAGCAAGCAGAAAAAGCCAATAGCCCTTAAAACCAAAAGGCAAGGGTAAAAAGTATCCAAGGCTTTGAGCATCAATGGATAGGAGGGCCCAAGGAAATAAAATCCAGGCCTAAGCAGCTAAATCAAGCTGTCCCTAACCATGTGCTTGTGGCATGCAGGTCCAAGTGAAAAACTTGAGACTGAGTGGTTAAAGTCGTGATCCAAAAGCAAAAAGAGTGTTCTTAAGAGCTCTGGACACCTCTAACTGGGGACTCTAGCAAAGCTGAGTCACAATCTGAAAAGGTTCACCTAGTCATGTGTCTGTGGCATTTATGTATCCGGTGGTAATACTGGAAAACAAAGTGCTTAGGGCCACGGCTAAGACTCATAAAAGTAGCTGTGTTCAAGAATCAACATACTTAACTAGGAAAATCAATAACACTATCTGAACTCTGAGTTCCTAAGGATGCCAACCATTCTGAATTTCAAAGGATAAAGTGAGATGCCAAAACTGTTTGGAAGCAAAAAGCTACTAGCCTCGCCCATCTGATTAGAGTATGAGCTTCACTTAAAACTCTGAGATATTATTGCTTCTTGATTTCTTTTTATCCTCTTTTATTTATCTAGTTGCTTGGGGGCAAGCAATAGTTTAAGTTTGGTGTTGTGATGAGCGGATATTTTATACGCTTTTTGGGGGTAATTTCATGTAGATTTTAGTATGTTTTAATTAGTTTTTAATAGAATTTTATTAGTTTTTAAGCAAAAATCACATTTCTGGACTTTACTATGAGTTTGTGTGTTTTTCTGTGATTTCAAGTATTTTCTGGCTGAAATTGAGGGAGCTGAGCAAAAATCTGATTTAGGCTGAGAAAAGGACTGTTGATGTTGTTGGATTCTGACCTCCCTGCACTCAGAATAGATTTTTTTGAGCTACAGAAGTCCAATCGGCGCGCTCTCAATTACGTTGGAAAGTATATATCCAGGGCTTTCCAGCAATATATAATTGTCCATACTTTGCGTGAAGATAGACGACGTAAACTGGCGTTCAATGCCAGTTCCATGTTGTAGTCTGGCGTCCAGTGCCAGAAACAGGTTACAAGTTGGAGTTCAACGCCCAAAACACGTTACAACCTGGCGTTCAACTCCAGAAACGGCCCAAGCACGTGAGAGGCTTGAGTGTCAGCCCCAGCACACACCAAGTGGGCCCAAAAAGTGGATTTCTACAACAATTATCTTAGTTTACTCATTCTCTATAAACCTAGGTTACTAGTTTAGTATTTAAATAACTTTTAGAGACTTATTTTGTACCTCATGACATTTTTAGATCTAAATTTTATACTCTTTGACGGCATGAGTCTCTAAACTCCATTGTTGGGGGTGAGGAGTTCTGCAACGTCTCAATAAATTAATGCAATTATTTCTGTTTTCCATTCAAACACGCATGTTCCTATCTAAGATGTTCATTCGCGCTTAATTATGGAGAAGGTGATGATCCGTGACACTCATCACCTTCCTCAATCCATGAACGTGTGTCTGACAACCACCTCCGTTCTATATTCGATTGAATGAGTATCTCTTAGATTCCTTAATCAGAATCTTCGTGGTATAAGCTTGATTGATGGCGGCATTCATGAGAATCCAGGAAGTCTAAACCTTGTCTGTGGTATTCTGAGTAGGATTCTGGGATTGGATGGCTGTGACGAGCTTTAAACTCGCGAGTGTTGGGCGTGATGACAAACGCAAAAGAATCAATGGATTTTATTCTGACATGATCGAGAACCAACAATTGATTAGCCGTGCTGTGACAGAGCATTTGGACCATTTTCACTTAAAGGATGGAAAGTAGCCATTGACAACGGTGACACCCTACATAGAGCTTGCCATGGAAGGAACTTTGCACTTTTGCATGCGTGAGGGAAGAGGAATACAAGAGAAAAGCTGAAATTCAGAGGACAAAGCATCTCTAAAACTCCAACACATTCTCCATTATTAAATAATAAGTAATTTTGAATTTTTCAACATTAATTACGATTTATATTCCAATTTCGTATTATTTAATTCATGCTCCCTTGTTTATTTGCTAGTCAATTGATAACTATAATTGGTATCTGACTAAGATTAATAAGATAACCATAGCTTGCTTCAAACCAACAATCTCCGTGGGATTCGACCCTTACTCACGTAAGGTATTACTTGGACGACCCAGTGCACTTGCTGGTTAGTTGTGCAGATTGCAAAAGTGTGATTGCAATTTCGTTCACCACACGTTGGTACAAGTTTCCAGAGAGGACGAAGGGGGCCAATTACATGGGGGCGTACCACTTGGTATCGAAGGTGTGGCATGCCACTCACTATTCTTCACTTATACGTGCCACTTGAGCGACCAGGCGTGGCATGCCAGTGTCATTCAGAGGGCAAAGAAGCATTGGGGCGTGCCACTTGAGTTTGTGGCGTGGCACGCAAAACAGAGGAAGCACTCACTCACAAAGGGGCGTGGCACGCCAGACCCTAGGCATGCCATGCTAGTGCAACTTTCCAGAGGAGCTTAGCCTAGCACATAGCAAGGGCGTGGCACACCAGACCCTGGGCGTGCCATGCTAGTTCAAGTTTCCAGAGGCAAAGGAAAGTGGAAAAAGCAAAGGGCATGCCACTTGAGCTCGAAGGCGTGGCACGCCAACACAAGAATTCCACTATGGCGTGTCACTTGAGTTCGAAGGCGTGGCACGCCAAGGTTGACAAAGGGACGAGCGTGCCACTTGAAGGATTGAGCGTGGCACGCCAAGCTAGTTTGAAGGGCACGTGACACGCCGGTAAAGCGCCAGCCACATGCCAGCTAAGAAGTCACACTTATTGAGTGTTTTCTTTTTCCTCCAAAATGTAATTTTCCCTTTTCACTTTTGTAATTCTTTTATTTTACTAAGAGTAGTATAAATACCCCCAAAGAGTACTGAAGACGGGGTTAAGCAGTTAATTTTAGATCCACTTTTACACTCCACTTTTGAGTACTTTTCAAGCTATGAATAGCTAACTTCCCTCTCATTGAGAGAGGGAGATCTGTTGTACTTGATGGATTGATAATAGTGAAATTCTTTTTCTCTTCATCTTCTCTTTGATTTGCTAGAAGGAATTTCATTCTTAATACTTAGTATTCAATTATCTTGGGAAAGAGATTGAATGCAATTGGGTTTCATGGGAACCTTGGGAAAGGAAATATGAAACCATGCTTGAAATCCCTTCTCACACTTGAGTAGATTCTGGGTTTTGGTGATGGGATACGTGACATATAATCCTCCCTCTACCTGGACCTATGAGGGTGTGTGGTATAATCAGGGACCAAGCATATCTCTCTTCATGAGTAATTAGACCAAGGAATTGGCTATTGATCAAGATTTGAGAGATTGAGTCACCAAGGGATTGGGGCTCAATCAATCATGATTGCCAAGAGGTCAATGAGTTGCATGATTGAAGAGGATATAAGCTAGATTTGATCCAAAGAGACAATATCTCCCAATTTCAATGAAATTCCCCATTCTTATCTATCCATTACTTTACAGCCTAATTTTACATTCAACAACTCCCCACTCCCATTTACATTCAAGTCATTTATGATTCAGCATTTTACATTTTGCAATTTCCTTTTCTGCACTTTATAGATATTCTTTATATTATAGTCATTTACATTTATGTCATTTACAATTCTGCACTTCACAATCTTATTGATCCGCTTGACTAATTCATCAATCAATTAAAACTGCTTGAATTTTCCAATCTCTGTGGATACGATCCCACTCCACTGTGGGTTATTACTTGGCGATAATTTTTGTGCGCTTGCCAAAAGAACTGATTCACTAATTTTTGCATGGGTGTGAATTAGAAACTCATCAAGTTTTATGACGCCGTTGCTGGGGATTGGAGAGCTAGATTAAGCAAATTCCTTGTTATTTTAATTTCTTTTATTTAGCATTTTTTATTTTATTTTGAGCTCTATTTCCTTCTTCTTTGATTATCTTATTTAGTGTCCATATTTCCACTTTTCTAACTGTTTGATCAATTGCACCACTCACACTATCAACTACTCTAACAATAGTAATTTCTTCATCCATTTTTTTCTTTCTTGCTTTTTGCCTTGATTGGTTGTATGACAGGTAGGAGAAGCGAGGCTTCAACTTCCTTTGATTCTGAACTTGAGAGGACCTTCCTTAGATTAAGGAGGCAAGCAAGAGGGAAGAGAGTCGTTGGTGCTGAAGAAAAGGAAGAGTATTTTGAAATAAACATGGAGGAGAATATGGAGAATCACCATGAGGAAGAAGTTCATAATCATGCCAGAGGAGGCCCAATCAATCATGATGGGCAAGAAAGGAGAGTCTTAGGCTCCTACATCAACCCAAACCCAGGAAACTGTGGCAGCAGCATCCTAAAGCCAACAATTCATGCCAATAATTTTGAGCTGAAGCCTTAGCTCATCACACTTGTTCAGAATAATTGCTCATATGGAGGAAGTGCCCAGGAAGACCCTAATTAACATCTCAGCACATTCTTGAGGATATGTGATACTGTAAAGTCCAATAGGGTACACCCTGGCATCTATAAACTGCTCTTGTTCCCTTTCTCACTCAGAGATAAGGCAGCAAAGTGGTTGGAATCATTTCCCAAGGACAGCCTCACTACATAGGAGGAGGTCATGAACAGATTCCTTGCAAGATTTTACCCGCCACAAAGAATCAACAGGCTGAGAGCTAAGGTGCAAACTTTCAGACAACAAGAAGGAGAAACACTCTATGAGGCCTGTGAGAGATTCAAAGATCTGACAAGAAGATGCCCACCAGAAATGTTCAATGAATGGGTACAACTACATATCTTTTATGAGGGACTATCTTATGAAGCAAAGAAGGCAGTGGATCACTCTTCAGGAGGCTCACTCAACAAAAAGAAAACCATTGAAGAGGCCATAGATGTCATTAAAACTATAGCTGAAAATGAGTATTTCTGTGCCTCAGAAAGAACTCAGAAGAAGAGAATGCTAGAACTCAATTCTGTAGATGCTTTGTTAGCTCAGAACAAGGCAATTGCAGCACAAATAACAGCCTTAAGCAAGAGGATGGAGGCCAACAAAGCCTCAGTCATTCAAGACCAAACTCCTCAACAAGAAGGGAATGCATCAGAATCTGAAGGTAACTGGGAACAAGCTAATTATGTGCACAATTCATCCAGAACACCATATGACCCACACTCTAAGACATACAACCAAGGTTGGAAGAACCATCCAAACTTTGGGTGGGGAAATCAACAAAACCACAACCAGGACCACAACAAGCCTTATTCATCAAATCAGTATCCCAACCACAACCTCAACCATCAAACAGGGAACCATAGACCCTACCATAACTCACAAAACACATCATACCATAACAACCAACCCATACACAAAAACCTCAATCAAGATGCACCATCCTCAACTATGCAACCATGCGAAATCAAGAGCAACTTTGAGAGGATGGAAGTTGCAATAGCACAACTATCATCCCAGATTACAGGGGCAGTCTCCTCCCTCATGGACAGACAAGCACAAACTGACAGAAGGATAGATGCTAATCAAGAGGAATACATGTCAAATCTGAAAAATCAAGGTGTAGCAATCTCGAAGTTGGAAGCATAAGTGGGGATTTTGTCCAAGCAAATCCCACTTCCCACACACACATTTCCTAGCGATACCATGGCTAACCCAAGAGGGGAATGCAAAGCCATAACTCTAAGAAGTGGGAAGGTTGTAGAGGAAGGAGCCCCAAGCAGAGATAATCATGAAGAGGTTGCATCAAAACATAGGAACGAGGATGAAGGGGAAATCCCAGCTTCACCTCCACCGAAACCAGTTTTGAAGCCCTATGTGCCAAAGGCACCATACCCACAAAGGCTGAGAAAAGATGGGAAGGATGGCCAGTTCTCTAAGTTCTTAGAGATCTTTAAGAGGCTCCAAATCAACATACCATTTGCTGAGGTATTAGAACAAATGCCACTCTGTGCCAAGTTCTTAAAGGAGCTTATAACCAAAAAGAGGAATTGGGAGGCAAAAGAAACTATAGTATTGACTGAGAAATACAGCGCCATCATACAGAAGAAGTTGCCTCAAAAGCTGAAAGATCCAGGGAGTTTTCAAATCCCCTGCATCATAGGGGACATCACTATTGAGAAAGCTTTGTGTGATTTGGGAGCTAGAATAAATCTTATGTCCTTAACCATGATGAGAAGGATGAAGATTGAGGAAGCCAAGCCAACAAGAATGGCACTCCAATTGGCTGACAGAACATTTAAGTTTTCACATGGGGTGGTGGAAGACTTGATAGTGAAAGTAGGAGAATTCATTTTCCCTGCTGGTTTTGTTGTGCTGGACATGGAAGAAAAGGCCAACACATCAATTATCCTAGGAAGACCATTTCTAGCTACTGCTGGAGCCATCATTGATGTGTAGAAAGGGGAACTAGTTTTGAGATTGCTGAAGAGAAAATGGTCTTCAACGCTTTTAAAGCAATGAGTTACCCCAAGGAATCCATAGGAGAATGCATGCTGGTAGACACCATGGAACATATAGTTCAAGAAGTCATGGAAGAAGAACAATGTAGATAAAGCATTGAGCTGGAACAAGCACCTGATGGATAACTACCACAAGCAACCATGAGGAACTCAATCATGCCAACTACCACAGACAACAAAGATGCAGAGTCACCAAAACTAGAGCTGAAAGCCTTACCACCCAGCTTGCAGTATGCATATCTGGGTGCTAACAACACTCACCCAGTAGTCATAAATTCAAGTCTGAGTAAGGAATAAGAAGAGGAACTTATCCAAGGGCCGAGACAACACAAGGATGCCATAGGCTGGACACTTGCAGATTTAAAGGGGATCAGTCCTTCAATGTGCATGCATAAAATCTTACTTAAAGAGGATGCCAAACACTCAAGACAACAACAAAGGAGGCTGAACCCAACTATGAATGAAGTGGTTCAGAAAGAACTGTTGAAATTGTGGTAAGCAGGGGTGATCTACCCCATCTCAGACAGCCCTTGGGTAAGCACGGTGCAAGTAGTCCCTAAGAAGGGAGGGATCACTGTTGTGGCAAATAAGAAGAATGAATTGATACCCACAAGAACAGTAACTGGATGGCGTATGTGCATTGACTACTGGACACTTAATGAAGCCACCCGGAAGAACCACTTTTCCCTACCCTTCATGGACCAGATGCTTGGAAGATTGGCAGGACATGAGTATTATTGTTTCTCGAATGGATATTTGGTCTACAATCAAATTGTTGTAGACCCCAAGGATCAGGAAAAAACTTCATTTACTTTTCCATATGGTGTTTTTGCTTATAGGAGAATGCCCTTTGGATTGTGCAATGCACCTGCAACATTCCAAAGGTGCATGCTCTCCATTTTTTCAGATATGATTGAGAAGTTTATGGAAGTATTTATGGACGACTTTTCTGTGTTTGGGGACTCATATTCTGATTGCCTATACCATCTTTCTCTTGTGCTAGAAAGGTGTCAAGAAACCAACCTGGTTTTAAACTGGGAGAAGTGCCATTTTATGGTGACTGAAAGGGTGGTTCTTGGTCACAAGATTTCAAAAGATGGCATAGAAGTAGACAGGATAAAAGTGGAAGTAATTGAAAAATTACCTCCACCTTGCAATGTCAAAGCAATCAGAAGTTTTTTGGGACACGCTGGGTTCTATAGGAGGTTTATTAAAGATTTTTCAAAGATTGCAAAACCCCTTAGCAACCCACTTGTCTCAAATACTCCTTTTGTCTTTGATAGAGAATGCATGGTATCCTTTGATGAACTCAAAAAGAAACTCTTCTCTACACCTATTATAGCACCACCAAGCTGGGATCTTCCCTTTGAACTAATGTGTGATGCATCTGATTTTGCTGTTGGTGCTGTTCTAGGACAGAGGAAAGACAAGCTAGTACATGTTATTTACTATGCTAGCAAGGTCCGTAATGAGAATCAAAAGAACTATGCCACCACGGAGAAAGAACTTTTAGCTATAGTTTTTGCTTTTGATAAGTTTAGATCATATCTCATTGGATCAAAAGTAATTGTGTTCACTGATCATGCAGCACTCAAATACTTGCTTATCAAACAAGAATATAAGCCCAGACTAATAAGGTGGATCTTGCTGCTCCAAGAATTTGATATTAAGATTAAAGATAGGAGCAGAGCAGAGAACAAGGTAGCTGACCACCTCTCAAGGATCCCACAAGAAGAAGAAATGCAGCAAGTAGCAGTAAATATAAGCTTTCCTGATGAACAATTGATGATGATTCGAGTAGCCCCTTGGTTTGCAGACATAGCTAACTTCGAGGCTATTGGGGAGGTACCAACTAACATCAATAAGAACATGAGGAGGAAGCTAATCAAGGATGCCAAACACTACATCTGGGATGACCCCTGTTTGTTCAAAAAGTGTACTGATGGAGTCCTAAGAAGATGTATATCCCATGAAGAAGGGCAGGAAGTGTTATGGCAGTGCCATGGGTCAGCATATGGAGGTCACTTCAGTGGAGAAAGGACAGCAGCAAAAGTGCTTCAATCCGGATTTTACTGGCCAACAGTGTTTAAGGATACCAAGGAAATGGTATCAAGGTGTGATGAATGTCAAAGAGCTGGTAATCTAACCAAGAGGAATGAGATGCCACAGCAATACATACTAGAGCTGGAGCTATTTGATGTATGGGGAATAGATTTCATGGGACCCTTCCCAACCTCCTACACAAATAGCTACATATTAGTGGCTGTTGATTATGTTTCAAGATGGGTAGAAGCAATCGCCACTGCAACGAATGACAACAAAGTTGTGATAAGCTTTTTGAGAAGGAATATCTTCAGCAGATTTGGAGTTCCCAAAGCTCTCATTAGTGATGGAGGGTCACACTTCTGCAACAAACAACTGGAAGCACTCCTTCTCAGATATGGAGTCAAACACAAAGGGGTAACTCCATACCACCCACAGACCAACGGGCAAGCTGAGATCTCCAACAGAGAGCTAAAACGAATCCTTGAAAAAACTGTTGGAAGCTTAGTAAAGGACTGGTCTAAGATGCTAGACAATGCTCTATGGGCCTACAGGACAGCCTTCAAGACCCCTATTGGGATGTCACCATATCAACTAGTATTTGGCAAGGCTTGCTACTTGCCAGTTGAACTGGAGCATAGAGCCTTCTGGGCTCTAAAACTACTGAATTTCGATGAGCACGCTGCTGGAGAAAAGAGATTAATGCAACTCAATAAACTGGAAGAGTTTAGAAATCAAGCATATGAGAACGCAAAAATCTACAAAGAGAACATAAAAAGGTGGCATGACCAAAAGATAGCAAGAAGGGAGTTCACTGAAGGACAGAAGGTGTTACTCTACAACTCAAGACTTAAGTTCTTCCCTGGAAAACTTAAGTCTCGATGGTCAGGACCTTTCACCATACTCAAAGTGTTTCCCTATGGTCATGTGGAACTCATGGAGGACAAGACTCAGAGAACTTTTTCTGTCAATGGCCATAGACTCAAGCACTACTTGGGAGGCTCCTTGGAGAAGCAAAGAGTGAGCTACAAGCTCAGCTAAAGATGAAGGAATGTTAAGCTAATGACAATAAAGAAGCACTAGTTGGGAGGCACCCCAGCACTTTATCCTTTTTGATTTAATTACTTTTCTTAGAATTAGTTTAAATTCTGTGCTTTAGATAGTTTAATTTTCAGTAATTAGGATTAGTTTACAATTGTAGATTAGGAAGTTTGATATTAGCTTTGATAGTTAGATTTTCTTTACACTCTCTTATTTCTTTCTATTTGGGAATTGCAACTTGATGAATGCATAACTAATGATAAGTGAATGGGCTGAGAACTAGCTAAAGTGATAAGTTTGGTGTGGCTTCTCACCCACTTAATCTAGGCTTACAAACAATTAACAGTTGATTTTGAAGAGTAAGCCCCGAGATTAAGTTTGGTGTGGCCACCACCAATGATCACATAGCAGCCCAAGTCACCCAATTTGAAAGCACTTAATGCTTTGGGTAAGAACATGAACGTGATTTAATGAGTTCAGAGGAGTTGGAATTATAAGAAAATAAAAAGATTGATGTTATTCCACTCTTATGAACACATTAATTACACAATAATGAAACCAATTTATTCAGATGCCAAAGAATTAAGTTTGGTGTCCCAAGGGACACCCATCAGTTGCAATCCAATTTATTCTTGATGAGAAGGAATGTGAAGGGGTTATTTTGTCATTACTAATGGGCTCAGTTTTAATTTTAGGAGAGAAGATGGGGCCCACATGGTAAACAACTTACAAAACAAGGAAGTCAAAGTGTACTTGCACCTTGGAACTCAACACACCCAGAAGACACTCTGAGAAAAGAGTTGGCGCCTCTTCTCACGCTAGGTGCCACTTCCCAAAGTGGGAAAACATTTAATCCCTTTTATTTCCCACCCTTCGAACCACATCATTCACCTATTATAAAATCTTCACTCCCCATCTCCTCTCCAACTTCAACAACCCTTACACCCCTCACCTTCGCTTCTCTTTTCATCTTCTACTATCCCCTACTTTCTTTTTTTCTTGATTGGGACAATCAAGTCCTAATTTTGGTGTTAGAGCAAAACCTTGTTTTGCCTTCTCTTTCTTGCAACCCCCATTTTTTTTTACATTTTACAACCTCAAGCACACTCTCTCAACCTAATGGCACCACCAAAAAGCTCAGCCTCAAAGAAAAAAAAAACCAAGAAACCAACCTCTAGATCCTCAAGCTCTTTTAATAACTACAAGTTCCTCTTCGCATTCAACCAAAATTAATTCTATGGCTGAGTGAGTGAGAGGAAAATCATTCCAGAAGTTGGGTTTCTACTAGGGAGGAATGAGCATATTGAAATCAACATTGAGATCGAACAAAGGGGTTGGTCACTTCTATGCAACCCACCAAGTGCTGAAAATCACCAGTGAAAGGAGAAAACATCAACGTGGGGGAGATGATTGCCAACAACATCAACAAAGTGCTGAAAATCACCAGTGACAACACAAGGTTGGCATTCCCCAGCATTATACAGAGGCTCTGTGATGAGGTTGGAGTTGAAAAGATCATTGATGAAGTACTTGTGAAGCAAGACAAGTTCATAACTGCCAAAAAGATGGCCAAAGTGGCGACTGTTCACCCACTCAACAGGGCTAGATAACGAAGAGCTCATGCTCATGAACCACAACAACAAGAAGAGGAAGAGGCAGAAGAGCAACCTTACTTTCTGGCACTTCAACCACCACCACACCACCAATATCAACAATTTCCAGAGGGATTCAACTGGAAGCAATTGCAAGGAGATGTACACCAAATGAAGAGAGATCTACACCACCTGAGGGAAGATGTCAATCAATTCAAGGAGACTCAGCAACAACAATGGAGCCAAGTCAACCAAAACATTCAACAACTCCAAGAGAATTGGGAGCATGATAAACCACTATTTTATGGTTTATATTGTGTTTTATTGAGTGGTTTTATCAAGCTTTTCACCCACTCACTCATATGATTTGCATGTATTTACAATTCCTTCCTAAAAATATCCTATGATTAATAACTTGCTCCCTAAGGATCTTTTTGTTGTATATTTTTATCTTCCTTCATACCATTCGATGCCGTGATCTGTATGTTAAGTGTTTCAGGCTTCATAGGGCAGGAATGGCGTAAGGAATGAAGAGGAAGCATGCAAAAATGGAAGGAACACAAGGAAATTGAAGAGATGACCAGCGAGAAGTCATGCGGTCGCATGGCTCACGCAACCGCGTGAAATGGAAGAAATCAAAGTGACGCGTTCGCGTGCCTGACGCGACCGCGCGGATTGGAAGCTACACGAACGACGCGAATGCGTAGACGACGTGCATGCGTGATACGAAAAACGCTAAGTGACGTGATTGCGTGGACGACGCGGACGCGTGACGTGCGCGATCTGTAGAATTACAAAAGTCGCTGGCAGAGATTCTGGGCTGCATTTCAACTCAATTTTTGGCCCAGAAACACAGATTAAAGTCAGGAAACACGCAGAGACTCAACATGCTTTCATAATGCACTTTTCATAGTTTAGATGTAGTTTTTAGTGAGGGAGGTTCTCTCCTTTCTCTTAGGTATTAGGATTAGGATTTGTAGAAATTAGAAATATTTTCATCTTCTTCAATTACAGGTTGAATGTTCCTTTTATTTTTTTTCTCAATTTAGTTTATTGATTTCTATGTTCAACTCAACTTCTTTATTTGGCTATAACTGCCCATGTTATATTTGATATCTTTATCAATTCATGATTTTGAGGTATTTTAGTTTATTATTACTCTCTTTTATTTATGTTACTGTTGCTCCCAATCCGAAGACATTTTTATTCCAGTAGATTTACTTTTCTACTTTTGGTCTTGGTTAAGAAATCAGTAACTCAGGAGTTATTAGACTCAACATGATCGATAATGGCTATCTTTGCTAATTAGCTTGAACTTCTATAATCCCAATCTTTTTCTAGGAATTAACTAGGACTTGAAGATCAAACTAATTAGTCACTTGACCTTCCCTTGCACTAGCAAAGGTTAACTAAGTGGAATTAAGATTCAATTTTTCATCATCATTGATAAGGATAACTAGGATAGGACTTCCAATTTCTCATACCTTGCCAAAAGTTTATTTTACAGTTATTTATTTATTTTACCTGCCATTTAAATTTTTTGTTCCTCATCTTTAAAACCCCGATTTACAATCTTCATAACCAATAATAAGAACACACCTCCCTGCAATTCCTTGAGAAGACGACCCGAGTTTTAAATACTCGGTTATCAATTTTAAAGGGGTTTGTTACTTGTGACAACCAAAATGTTTGTAAGAAAGGTTGATTGCTGGGTTTAGAAACTATAATTGCAACGAGAATTTATTATAACTTCTAAACCATCAATCTTCAGTTCTTCAAAATGGCGCCGTTGCCGGGGAATTGCAAACGTGTGCCTTATTATTGGTTATTGTTAATATTTTTCAAAAAAAAAATTTCAGATTTTAAAATTTTTATCTTATCTTATCTTATTTCAAAATCAAATGTCAAATTTCAAATATTTTTCAAAAAATAAAAATCATATCTTTTTCAAAATCTTATCTTATCATTTTTCAAAAAATCAAATCTTTTTCAAAATATTTTCTTTTTTGTTAGTTTTTGTTTTTATTTTCTCCTACTACTATGAACTCTAACCCCTTAGGCTATTGGTGCACGAAATTGTGATCATCAATGGCGCCATCAACATGGTACGCTCAATTGCAATCTCAACTCTTTATCACAACTTCGCACGACTAACCAGCAAGTGCACTGGGTCGTCCAAGTAATAAACCTTACGCGAGTAAGGGTCGATCCCACGGAGATTAATGGTATGAAGCAAGCTATGGTCACCTTGTAAATCTTAGTCAGGCAGATTCAAATGGTTATGGATGATATACGAATAAGGCATAAAGATAGAGATACTTATGTAATTCATTGGTGAGAACTTTAGATAAGCGAATGGAGATGCTTTATCCCTTCCGTCTCTCTGCTTTCCTACTGTCTTCATCCAATCCTGCTTACTCCTTTCCATGGCAAGCTATATGTTGGGCATCACCCTTGTCAGTGGCTACAATCCCGTCCTCTCAGTGAAAATGTTCAACGCACCCTGTCATGGCACGGCAAATCATCTGTCGGTTCTCAATCAGGTTGGAATAGAATCCATTGACAGTTGCTTTTCTGTTTGCTTTAACTGTACTTCCATATTCCTGTTAGCCATTCTTGTTTCCTGTAATATTTCCTTGAATTTGGCTAGCTGCTGAGTTAGAAAGTCTAATTGCTGATTGAATTCATTAGCCTGATCTACAGGACTGAGTTCAGCAGTTACTGTTTTAGCTTCTTCTTTCATGGAAGATTCACTGCTTAGGTACAGATGCTGATTTCTGGCAACTGTATCAATGAGTTCTTGGGCTTTTTCAATTGTTTTTCTTATATGTATAGATCCACCAGCTGAGTGATCTAGAGAAATCTGAGCTTTTTCTGTAAGCCCATAGTAGAAGATGTCTAATTGCACCCACTCTGAAAACATTTTAGAGGGGCATTTTCTCAGCATCTCTCTGTATCTCTCCCAAGCATCATAAAGGGATTCATTATCTCCTTGTTTGAAGCCTTGGATGCTCAGCCTTAGCTGTGTCATCCGCTTACGAGGAAAATAGTGATTCAGGAATTTTTCTGACAGTTGTTTCCATATTCTTATGCTGTTTTTAGGTTGGTTATTTAACCATCTCTTAGCTTGATCTTTTACAGCGAATGGAAACAGTAGTAATCTGTAGACATCCTGATCTACTTCCTTATCATGTACTGTGTCAGCAATTTGTAAGAATTGTGCCAGAAACTCTGTAGGTTCTTCCTGTGGAAGATTGGAATGCTGGCAACTTTGCTGCACCATGATAATGAGTTGAGGATTCAACTCAAAGCTACTAACTCCAATGGAGGGTATACAGATACTACTCCCATATGAAGCAGTAATGGGGCTAGCATATGACCCCAGAGTCCTCCTGGACTGTTCATTTCCACTTAATTTCATAATGGAACAAGGGAGATGATATGTATGTTGATATTGTCTATTTTATTATAAAGATAATTTTCGAAATAATAAAATAAAATAAAAACTGAATTAAAAATAAAATAAATAAAGAAAGAAAATTAAAAATTAAAATTTATAAAAAAAGTTTGAAAGATTTTCGAAAAATTGAGGAGAGAGAAGGTGGTTAGGATATTTTTGAAAAAGATATTTTATTTAAATTTTTTTTAAATTCTTAAAAAGATAAGAATTGAAAAATTTTGAAATTGAAATCTGAATTTTTATATGAAAATTTTGAAATCACAGTTTAAAATTTGTTAGAAAAGATATTTTTTTTTTGAATTTTGAATTTTATGATGAAAGAGAAAAACACACAAAAGACACAAGACTTAAAATTTTTAGATCGAATGCTCCTTATTTTCGAAAATTTTGGAGGGAAAACACCAAGGGACACCAAACTTAAAAATTTTAAGATCAAGACACAAGAAAAACTCAAGAACACCTTCAAGATTCACAAGAACAACAAGAACATAAGAAAGAACACCAAACTTAAAATTTTTTAAAAAAACCAAGACAAATTTTCGAAAATTAAAGAAAAATTAACAAGAAAACACCAAACTTAGAGTTTGGCACAAGATTCAATCAAAGAAAAATTATTTTTGAAAAAGATTTTAAAGAAGATACCCAATTATCAAGAACATAAACTAATGCTCTAGCCAATTGGGCAGTAACTTCAATGTTGATTTTAAAGATGTATTATATTTATGGATAAAAGTATAATTTTCGAAAGTTAATGTTTTGAAAAAGCACAAGAAAAACAAGAAAAGACACAGAACAAGACAAACTTAAGATCAAACAAGAAAAATAAACAAGAACAACTTAAAGATCAATGAAGAACAAGGAACACAAAGTCAAAAATCAAAGGAAAATATAAAATATGCAATTGACACCAAACCTTGAACAAGACACTAAACTCACGAAAAAAATTAAAAATTGATGAAGAAAAATAATATTTTTGAAAAGAAATTTTTGAAAAGAAATTATCCTCTTAGAATTTAATGACTCTATAACAATAAAAAAAATAAATTATTCCTAATCTAAGAAATAAAATAAACCTTTAGTTGTTCAAACTCGAACAATCTCCGGCAACGGCGCCAAAAACTTGGTGCACGAATTTGTAATCCGTACAACTAATCAGCAAGTGCACTGGGTCATTCAAGTAATACCTTACGTGAGTAAGGGTCGATCCCACGGAGATTATTGGTTTGAAGCAAAGGATTTAATTGTAAGAAGAAAAAGTGTTTGGAATAAGGAATTGTTACTTTATTAATGAAGAATATGTTGGAGTTTTGGAGATGCTTTGTCTTCTGAATTTCTGCAATGTAATATTCAACTCAATTGTTTGTAAAGTTCCATCCATGGCAAGCTGTATGTAGGGTGTCACCATTGTCAGTGGCTACTTCCCATCCTCTCAGTGAAAACGGTCCAGATGCTCTGTCACAGCACGGCTAATCAGCTGTTGGTTCTCGATCATGTTGGAATAGGATCCATTGATCCTTTTGCGTTTGTCATCACGCCCAGCAATCGCGAGTTTGAAGCTCGTCACAGCCATTCAATCCTTGAATCCTACTTAGAATACCACAGACAAGGTTTAGACTTTCCGGATCCTCAAGAATGGCCGCCATCAGTTCTAGCTTATACCACGAAGATTCTGATTAAGGAAGCTAAGAGATGCTCATTCAATCTGATGTAGAACGGAGGTGTTTGTCAGGCACACGTTCATAGATTGAGGAAGGTGATGAGTGTCACGGATCATCACCTCCTTCACAATTAAGCGCGAATGAACATCTTAGATAGGAACACTCACACGTTTGAATGAAATAGAAACAATTGCATTAATTCATTGAGACGCTGCAGAGCTCCTCACCCCCAACAATGGAGTTTAGAGACTCATGCCATCAAAGTGTATAAAATTCAGATCTAAAATGTCATGAGGTACAAAGTAATCCTCTAAAAGTTGTTTAAATAGTCAACTAGTAGCCTAGGTTTACAGAAAATAAGTAAACTAAGATAATTGGTGCAGAAATCCACTTCTGGGGCCCACTTGGTGTGTACTGGGGCTGAGACTAAAGCTTCTCACGTGCTTGGGCTGTTTCTGGAGTTGAACGCCAGGTTGTAACGTGTTTTGGGCGTTGAACTCCAACTTGTAACCTGTTTCTGGCGCTGGACGCCAGACAGCAGCATGAAACTGGCGTTGAACGCCAGTTTACGTCATCTATCCTCACGCAAAGTATGGACTATTATATATTGCTGGAAAGCCCTGGATGTCTACTTTCCAGCCGAATTGAGAGCGCGCCAATTGGACTCATGTAGCTCCAAAAAATTCATTCCGAGTGCAGGGAGGTCAGAATCCAACAACATCAGCAGTCCTTTTTCAGCCTAATTCAGATTTTTGCTCAGTTCCCTCAATTTCAGTCAGAAAATACCTGAAATCACAGAAAAATACATGAACTCATAGTAAAGTCCAGAAATATGATTTTTGCTTAAAAACTAATAAAATTCTATTAAAAACTAATTAAAACATACTAAAATCTACATGAAATTACCCCCAAAAAGCGTATAAAATATCCGCTCATCACAACCCCAAACTTAAACTGTTGCTTGTCCTCAAGCAACTAGATAAATAATAGGATGAAAAGAAATTAAGAAACAATAATATCTCAGAGTTTCAAGTGAAGCTCAGATTCTAATTAGATGAGCGGGACTAGTAGCTTTTTGCTTCTGAACAGTTTTGGCATCTCACTTTATCCTTTGAAATTCAGAATGGTTGGCATCCATAGGAACTCAGAATTCAGATAGTATTATTGATTCTCCTAGTTTAGTATGTTGATTCTTGAACATAGCTACTTTATAAGTCTTGGCCGTGGCCCTAAGCACTTTGTTTTCCAGTATTACCACCGGATACATAAATGCCACAGACACATAACTGGTGAACCTTTTCAGATTGTGACTTAGCTTTGCTAAAGTCCCTAATTAGAGGTGTCCAGAGTTCTTAAGCACACTCTTTTTGCTTTGGATCACGACTTTAACCACTCAGTCTCAAGCTTTTAACTTGGACCTGCATGCCACAAGCACATGGTTAGGGACAGCTTGATTTAGCCGCTTAGGCCTGGATTTACTTCCTTGGGCCCTCCTATCCATTGATGCTCAAAGCCTTGGATCCTTTTCACCCTTGCCTTTTGGTTTTAAGGGCTATTGGCTTTTTCTGCTTGCTTTTTCTTTCTCTCTTTTTTTTTGGCAAAAAATTTTTTTTTCACTGCTTTTTCTTGCTTCAAGAATCAATTTCATAATTTTTCAGATCATCAATAACATTTCTCTTGTTCATCATTCTTTCAGGAGCCAACAATTTTAACATTCATAAAATTCAATATAAAAAATATGCACTGTTCAAGCATTCATTCAGAAGACAAAAAGTATTGCCACCACATATAAATAATTAGAATTTTCCTTATTAAGAACTCGAAAAAATTAAATTGCCTCTTTATTCTAAAAATCTACTATTTTATTCATGTTTGGTGATGATGAGAAAAATAAATTATAACTCAATTGAAAATAAAATCAAAATAGATATACTAAATACTACTACTCCTATATAACTTCTAAGGTAAATTCCTATAATAACACTATCATAGAGTTAAAGCTAATATTAGAACTCAACAACCTGTATTTTGGGAAGTGGATGTTCCTCTAGTCTGTGGGGTACTTGGTCCTTCAAGGATTAAGTTTTGACGCTTTAGTTCCTTTAAGTTACGCCCTTGCTCTTCCTGTTCCCTTAGGTGCCATGATCTTGATGAGTTTTAGCTCAGTGATCATGGCAAATCACACCAAACTTAGAGGTTTGCTTGTCCCCAAGCAAAAGAAAGGAAAAGAGAGGAATAGAAGGAGAGGCACTTTCGAAATTCAAAAGATATGATGAGTTGAAAAATATTTGAAAAGAAATTAAAAAAAAAATCAAGAAATATGTTTAGGATTAAAATTTTTGGAATTGAAGGATGAGATTTTGAAACATGTCTATGCAAGAAATCATGAATTGAAACAAAAAAAATTAGAAAATTTGTGAAGAAAAACGAATTTTACCTCCTCCCCACCATCCTAGCGTTAAACGCCCAAATGCTGCATGTTTTGGGCGTTTAACGCTCAATTGCTGCTTCTCCTGGGCGTTCAACGCCTAGCTGTTGCTTCTTTTTGGCGTTGAACGCCAGGAAGTCCTTTGTCACTGGGCATTTTTTCTGAATGCCCAGGACGCTGTCAATCTGGCGTTAAACGCCCAGAAGGTGCTTCTTTCTGGCGTTCAACGCCCAGAAGATGCTCCTTTCTGGCGTTTAACGCCCAGATGGCTACCCTTATTGGCGTTGAACGCCCAGTGGGTGCTTCTTTTGGGCGTTCAACACCCAAAATGTTTCTTACTGGCTTTTTCACGCCAGTGAGCTTCCGAATTCCTCTGTAACTCTGTGAATTCAAGCAATTGCTGTTTTACCTTTTGAAGATACTTTGACATATGTCTGTAAAAATTTAACAAAAACAAATAAAATTAAATTTTGTAAATGGCTGGGTTGCCTCCCAGCAATCGCTTCTTTATTGTCACTAGCTGGACTATTACTGAGCTTTAAGCAAGCCTCAGTTTTGAGCATTCTTGCTCAAAATTGCCTTCAAGATAATGTTTGACTCTCTGTCCATTAACAATGAACTTTTTATTAGAATCATTATCCTGAAGCTCTACGTATCCATATGGTAACACGCTTGTGATCACATATGGACCTCTCCACCGAGACTTCAATTTCCCGGGGAATAATTTGAGCCTAGAATTAAATAGCAAAACTTTCTGCCCTGGCTCAAAGACTCTGGATGACAATTTCTTATCATGCCATCTTTTTGCTTTCTCTTTGTATATTTTTGCATTCTCGAAAGCATTGAGTATAAATTCCTCTAGCTCATTTAACTGGAGCAATCTTTTTTCTCCAGCTAACTTGGCATCAAGGTTCAGGAATCTGGTTGCCCAGTAGGCTTTATGTTCCAGTTCCACTGGCAAGTGACATGCCTTTCCATACACAAGCTGGTATGGAGAGGTTCATATAGGGGTCTTGAATACTGTTCTGTATGCCCACAGAGCATCATCCAAGCTCCTTGCCCAATCCCTTCTATGGTTAATTACAGTCCGTTCTAGGATTCTTTTGAGTTCTCTATTTGAGACTTCAGCTTGCCCATTTGTCTGTGGGTGATATGGAGTGGCCACGTTGTGGCTAACTCCATAACGAACCAAAGCAGAGTAGAGTTGTTTATTGCAGAAATGAGTGCCCCCATCACTGATTAGTACTCTAGGGGTGCCAAATCTGCTAAAGATATGTTTCTAGAGGAACTTTAACACTGTCTTAGTGTCATTAGTGGGTGTAGCGATAGCTTCCACCCATTTGGATACATAATCCACTGCCACCAGAATGTAAGTGTTTGAGTATGATGGTGGGAAAGGCCCCATGAAGTCAATACCCCATACATCAAACAAATCAATCTCTAAGATCCCTTGTTGAGGCATGGCATAACTGTGAGGCAGATTACCAGATCTTTGGCAACTATCACAATTAAGCCCAAACGCTCGGGAATCTTTATAGAGAGTAGGCCAATAGAAGCCACATTGGAAGACTCTTGTGGCTGTTTGCTCACTTCTAAAATGTCCTCCATACTGTGATCCATGGCAATGCCATAGGATTCTCTGTGCTTCTTCTTTAGGCACACATCTACGGATTACTCTGTCCGCACATCTCTTGAAGAGATATGGTTCATCCCAAAGATAGTACTTTGCATCTGTGATCAACTTCTTTGATTGCTGCCTACTGTACTCTTTGGGTATGAATCTCACTGCCTTGTAGTTTGCAATGTCTGCAAACCATGGCACTTCCTGGATGGCAAAGCGTTGCTCATCCAGAAAGGTTTTAGAGATCTCAGTAAGAGGGAGGGACGCCCCTTCTACTGGTTCTATTCGGGACAGGTGATCTGCTACTTGGTTTTCTGTCCCTTTTCTGTCTCTTATTTCTATATCAAACTCTTGCAGAAGCAACACCCATCTGATGAGTCTGGGTTTTGAATCCTGCTTTGTGAGTAGATATTTAAGAGCAGCATGATCAGTGTACACAATCACTTTTGATCCTACTAAATAGGATCTGAACTTGTCAATGGCGTAAACCACTACAAGCAGCTCTTTTTCTGTGGTTGTGTAATTCTTCTGTGCGTCATTTAAAACATGACTGGCATAGTAAATAATGTGCAGAAGCTTGTCATGCCTCTGTCCCAACACTGCACCAATGGCATGGTCACTGGCATCACACATCAATTCAAATGGTAATGTTCAGTCTGGTGCAGAGATGACTGGTGATGTGACCAGCTTAGCTTTCAGGGTCTCAAACGCCTGCAGACACTCCTTATCAAAGATAAATGGTGTGTCAGCAGTTAGCAGATTACTTAGAGGTTTGGCAATTTTTGAGAAATCCTTTATAAACCTCCTATAGAATCCTGCATGCCCCAGAAAGCTTCTGATTGCCTTAACATTGGCAGGTGGTGGTAATTTTTCAATTACCTCTACCTTAGCTTGATCCACCTCTATTCCCCTGTTCGAGATTTTGTGCCCAAGGACAATTCCTTCAGTCACCATAAAGTGACATTTCTCCCAGTTTAAAACTAGGTTGGTCTCTTGGCATCTCTTTAGAACAAGTGCTAGATGGTCAAGACAGGAGCTGAATGAGTCTCCAAATACTGAAAAGTCATCCATGAAGACCTCCAGAAAATTTTCCACTATATCAGAGAAAATTGAGAGCATGCACCTTTGGAAGGTTGCAGGTGCATTGCACAAGCCAAATGGTATCCTTCTGTATGCAAATACTCCGGATGGGCATGTGAATGCCGTTTTCTCTTGATCTTTTAGATCTACTGCAATTTGATTATAACCTGAATATCCATCCAGGAAGCAATAGTATTCATGACCTGCTAGTCTTTCTAGCATCTGGTCTATGAATGGTAAAGGAAAATGATCCTTTCTGGTAGCTGTATTGAGCCTTCTATAATCAATACACATACGCCACCCTATAACTGTTCTTGTAGGAACCAGTTCATTTTTTTCATTATGAACCACTGTCATGGCACCCTTCTTAGGGACGACTTGGACAGGGCTTAGCTAGGGGCTATCAGAAATAGGATAAATAATCCCAGCCTCTAATAACTTAGTGACCTCTTTCTGCACCACCTCCTTCATGGCTGGATTCAGCCGCCTTTGTGGTTGAACTACTGGCTTGGCGTCACCCTCTAGTAGGATCTTGTGCATGCATCTGGCTGGGCTGATGCCCTTAAGATCACTTATGGACCACCCAAGAGCTGTCTTGTGTGTCCTTAGCACTTGAATTAGTGCTTCCTCTTCCTGTGGCTCTAAGGTAGAGCTTATGATTACAGGAATGGTTTCACCTTCTCCCAGAAATGCATATTTCAGGGATGGTGGTAATGGTTTGAGCTCGGGTTTGGGAGGTTTCTCCTCTTCCTGAGGGATTTTCAGAGGTTCTATTGTTCTCTCTGATTCCTCCAAATCAGGCTGAACATCTTTAAAGATGTTTTCTAGCTCTGATTCGAGACTCTCAGCCATATTGACCTCTCTTACCAGAGAGTCAATGATATCAACACTCATGCAATCATTTGGGGTATCTGGATGTTGCATAGCTTTGACAACATTCAACTTGAACTCCTCCTCATTGACTCTCAGGGTTACTTCCCCTTTTTGGACGTCAATGAGGGTTCGGCCAGTTGCTAGGAAAGGTCTTCCTAGAATGAGAGTTGCACTCTTGTGCTCCTCCATTTCCAGCACCACAAAGTCGGTAGGAAAGGCAAATGGCCCAACCTTGACAATCATATCTTCAATCACGCCTAATGGGTATTTAATGGAGCCATCAGCAAGTTGAAGACATATCCGGGTTGGTTTGACTTCTTCAGTCAAACCAAGCTTTGTGATAATAGATGCAGGTATTAGGTTGATACTTGCCCCAAGATCACATAGAGCTTGCTTGGTACAATTACCCTTTAATGTGCATGGTATCATAAAGCTTCAGGGATCCTTAAGCTTCTCAGGTAAGCTTTTCAGGATGACTGCATTGCATTCTTCAGTGAGGTAAACTTTTTCAGTTTCCCTCCAATCCTTCTTATGACTTAAGATCTCTTTCATGAACTTAGCATAAGTTGGTATTTGCTCAAGTGTCTCTGCAAACGGAATCTTTATTTCAAGAGTCCTGAGATAGTCTGCAAAGCGGGCAAATTGCTTATCCTGTTCCGCTTGGCGGAGTTTTTGAGGATAAGGCATTTTGGCTTTATATTCCTCAACCTTAGTTGCTGCAGGTTTATTACCAACAGAAGTGGGTTGGGAAGCCTTTTTAGAAGGGTTGTTATCAGCACTTGTATGTGACTGATCCCCCACTGGCATTTGAATGCCAGGGGTGGAAGCTGGAGTGGCGTTAGACGCCAACTCCTTATCTGTTACTGGCATCTGAACGCCAGAACTGTGCTCCCTTTGGGCGTTCAACGCCAGGAATGAGCATGGTCTGGGCGTTCAGCGCCAGCATTATTCCTCTCTGGGCTCTGATTATCCTCAGAGGGATTTTGAGTAGCCATTTGTTCATTTCTTGGCTTCCTGCTGCTTTGAAGTGAGGTATTTAATGTTTTCCCACTTCTTAATTGAACTGCTTGGCATTCTTCTGTTATTTGTTTTGACAGTTGCTTTTCTGTTTGCTTTAACTGTACTTCCATATTCCTGTTAGCCATTCTTGTTTCCTGTAATATTTCCTTGAATTCGGCTAGCTGCTGAGTTAGAAAGTCTAATTGCTGATTGAATTCATTAGCCTGATTTACAGGACTGAGTTCAGCAGTTACTGTTTTAGCTTCTTCTTTCATGGAAGATTCACTGCTTAGGTACAGATGCTGATTTCTGGCAACTGTATCAATGAGTTCTTAGGCTTCTTCAATTGTTTTTCTCATATGTATAGATCCACCAGCTGAGTGATCTAGAGAAATCTGAGCTTTTTCTGTAAGCCCATAGTAGAAGATGTCTAATTGCACACACTCTGAAAACATTTTAGAGGGCATTTTCTCAGCATCTCTCTGTATCTCTCCCAAGCATCATAAAGAGATTCATTATCTCCTTGTTTGAAGCCTTGGATGCTCAGCCTTAGCTGTGTCATCCGCTTAGGAGGAAAATAGTGATTCAGGAATTTTTCTGACAGTTGTTTCCATGTCCTTATGCTATTTTTAGGTTGGTTATTTAACCACCTCTTAGCTTGATCTTTTACAGCGAATGGAAACAGTAGTAATCTGTAGACATCCTGATCTACTTCCTTATCATGTACTGTGTCAACAATTTGTAAGAATTGTGCCAGAAACTCTGTAGGTTCTTCCTGTGGAAGACCGGAATACTGGCAACTTTGCTGCACCATGATAATGAGTTGAGGATTCAACTCAAAGCTACTAACTCCAATGGAGGGTATACAGATACTACTCCCATATGAAGCAGTAGTGGGGCTAGCATATGACCCCAGAGTCCTCCTGGACTGTTCATTTCCACTTAAAAATTAAAATTTATAAAAAAAGTTTGAAAGATTTTTGAAAAATTGAGGAGAGAGAAGGTGGTTAGGATATTTTTGAAAAAGATATTTTATTTAAAATTTTTTTTAAATTCTTAAAAAGATAAGAATTGAAAAATTTTGAAATTGAAATCTGAATTTTTATATGAAAATTTCGAAATTACAGTTTAAAATTTGTTAGAAAAGATATTTTTTTAAAATTTTGAATTTTATGATGAAAGAGAAACACACAAAAGACACAAGACTTAAAATTTTTAGATCTAATGCTCCTTATTTTCGAAAATTTTGGAGGGAAAACACCAAGGAACACCAAACTTAAAAATTTTAAGATCAAGACACAAGAAAAACTCAAGAACACCAAACTTAAAATTTTTTAAAAAAACAAGACAAATTTTCGAAAATTAAAGAAAAATTAACAAGAAAACATCAAACTTAGAGTTTGGCACAAGATTCAATCAAAGAAAAATTATTTTTGAAAAAGATTTTAAAGAAGATACCCAATTATCAAGAAAACAAACTAATGCTCTAGCCAATTGGGCAATAACTTCAATGTCGATTTTAAAGATGTATTATATTTATGGATAAAAGTATAATTTTTGAAAGTTAATGTTTTGAAAAAGCACAAGAAAAACAAGAAAAGACACAGAACAAGACAAACTTAAGATCAAACAAGAAAAATAAACAAGAACAACTTAAAGATCAATGAAGAACAAGGAACACAAAGTCAAAAATCAAAGGAAAATATAAAATATGCAATTGACACCAAACCTTGAAGAAGACACTAAACTCACGAAAAAAATTAAAAATTGATGAAGAAAAATAATATTTTTGAAAAGAAATTTTTGAAAAGAAATTATCCGCTCAGAATTTAATGACTCTATAACAATAAAAAAAATAAATTATTCCTAATCTAAGAAATAAAATAAACCTTTAGTTTTTCAAACTCAAACAATCCCCGGCAATGGCACCAAAAACTTGGTGCACGAATTTGTAATCCGTACAACTAACCAGCAAGTGCACTGGGTCGTTCAAGTAATACCTTACGTGAGTAAGGGTCGATCCCACGAAGATTATTGGTTTGAAGCAAGCTATGTTTATTTTATTAATCTTAGTCAGGATGCCAATAAGGTTATTTGGATTTAATTGTAAGAAGTAAAAGTGTTTGGAATAAGGAATTGTTACTTTATTAATGAAGAATATGTTGGAGTTTTGGAGATGCTTTGTCCTCTGAATTTCTGCAATGTAATATTCAACTCAGTTGTTTGTAAAGTTCCATCCATGGCAAGTTGTATGTAGGGTGTCACCATTGTCAGTGGCTACTTCCCATCCTCTCAGTGAAAACGGTCCAGATGCTCTGTCACAGCACGGCTAATCAGCTGTTGGTTCTCGATCATGTTGGAATAGGATCTATTGATCCTTTTGCGTTTTTCATCACGCCCAACAATCGTGAGTTTGAATCTCGTCACAGCCATTCAATCCTTGAATCCTACTCAGAATACCACAGACAAGGTTTAGACTTTCCGGATCCTCAAGAATGGCCGCCATCAGTTCTAGCATATACCACGAAGATTCTGATTAAGGAAGCTAAAAGATGCTCATTCAATATGATGTAGAACGGAGGTGTTTGTCAGGCACACGTTCATAG
Source organism: Arachis hypogaea (assembly GCF_003086295.3). NCBI lineage: Eukaryota > Viridiplantae > Streptophyta > Magnoliopsida > Fabales > Fabaceae > Arachis > Arachis hypogaea. Next base: position 43,220,819 of record NC_092041.1, on the reverse strand, counting down.
ATTGAGGAAGGTGATGAGTGTCACGGATCATCACCTCCTTCACAATTAAGCGCGAATGAACATCTTAGATAGGAACACACACACGTTTGAATGAAATAGAAACAATTGCATTAATTCATTGAGACGCTGCAGAGCTCCTCACCCCCAAAAATGGAGTTTAGAGACTCATGCCGTCAAAGTGTATAAAATTCAGATCTAAAATGTCATGAGGTACAATGTAATCCTCTAAAAGTTGTTTAAATAGTCAACTAGTAGCCTAGGTTTATAGAAAATAAGTAAACTAAGATAATTAGTGCAGAAATCCACTTCTGGGGCCCACTTGGTGTGTACTGGGGCTGAGACTAAAGCTTCTCATGTGCTTGGGCTGTTTCTGGAGTTGAACGCCAGGTTGTAACGTGTTTTGGGCGTTGAACTCCAACTTGTAACCTGTTTCTGGCGCTGGACGCCAGACAGCAGCATGAAACTGGCGTTGAACGCCAGTTTACGTTATCCATCTTCGTCCAAAGTATGGACTATTATATATTGCTGGAAAGCCCTGGATGTCTACTTTCCAGCCCAATTGAGATCGCGCCAATTGGACTCCTGTAGCTCCAAAAAATCCATTCCGAGTGTAGGGAGGTCAGAATCCAACAGCATCAGCAGTCCTTCTTCAGCCTAATTCAGATTTTTGCTTAGCTCCCTCAATTTCAGTCAGAAAATGCCTGAAATCACAGAAAAATACAAGAACTCATAGTAAATTCCAGAAATATGATTTTTGCTTAAAAACTAATAAAATTCTATTAAAAACTAATTAAAACATACTAAAATCTACATGAAATTACCCCCAAAAAGCGTATAAAATATCCGCTCATCATCTGGCACTCGTTCATAAGTGAGAATGATAATGAGTGTCATATAATCATCACATTCATCATGTTCTTGGGTGCAAATGAATATCTTAGAACAAGAATAAGCTGAATTGAATAGAAGAACAATAGTAATTGCATTAATACTCGAGGTACAGCAGTGCTCCACACCTTAATCTATGGTGTGTAGAAACTCCACCGTTGAAAATACATAAGTGATAATAGTGATCATTGGCTTCGGCCCCAGAGAGGGAACCAGAAGAACCAAGATGAAAATACAATAGTAAAAGGTCCTATTTGTAGTGAACTAGTAGCCTAGGGTTTACAGAAATGAGTAAATTACATAAAAATCCACTTCCGGGCCCACTTGGTGTGTGCTTGGGCTGAGCATTGAAGCTTTCATGTGTAGAGACTTTTCTTGGAGTTAAACGCCAGCTTTTGTGCCAGTTTGGGCGTTTAACTCCCATTCTTGTGCCAGTTCCGGCGTTTAACGCTGGGCAGTTTTGAGCTGATTTGGAACGCCAGTTTGGGCCATCAAATCTCGGGCAAAGTATGGACTATTATACATTGCTGGAAAGCCCAGAATGTCTACTTTCCAACGCCGTTGAGAACGCGCCAATTAGGCTTCTGTAGCCCCAGAAAATCCACTTCGAGTGTAGGGAGGTCAGAATCCAACAGCATCTACAGTCCTTTTCAGCCTCTGAATCAGATTTTTGCTCAGGTCCCTCAATTTCAGCCAGAAAATACCTGAAATCACAGGAAAACACACAAACTCATAGTAAAGTCTAGAAAAGTGAATTTTAACTAAAAACTAATAAAAATATAATAAAAACTGACTAAAACATACTAAAAACATACTAAAAACAATGCCAAAAAGCGTATAAATTATCCACTCATCACAACACCAAACTTAAATTGTTGCTTGTCCCCAAGCAACTGAAAATCAAGTAAGATAAAAAGAAGACAATATGCAATGAATTCCAAAAACATCTATGAAGATCAGTATTAATTAGATGAGCGGGGCTTTTAGCTTTTTGCCTCTGAACAGTTTTGGCATCTCACTCTATCCTTTGAAATTCAGAATGATTGGCTTCTTTAGGAACTTAGAATCCAGATAGTGTTATTGATTCTCCTAGTTAAGTATGATGATTCTTGAACACAACTACTTTATGAGTTTTGGCCGTGGCCCAAAGCACTCTGTCTTCCAGTATTACCACCGGATACATACATGCCACAGACACATAATTGGGTGAACCTTTTCAGATTGTGACTCAGCTTTGCTAGAGTCCCCTATTAGAGGTGTCCATGGTTCTTAAGCACACTCTTTTTGCCTTGGATCACAACTTTATTCTTTTTCTCTCTCTTTTTTTTCATTTTTCTCCCCTTTTTTTGTTTTTTTTTTTCGTATTCACTGCTTTTTCTTGCTTCAAGAATCATTTTTATGATTTTTCAAATCCTCAGTAACATGTCTCCTTTTTCATCATTCTTTCAAGAGCCAACATTCATGAACAACAAATTCAAAAGACATATGCACTGTTCAAGCATACATTCAGAAAACAAAAGTATTGCCACCACATCAATATAATTAATCTGTTATAAAATTCAAAATTCATGCAATTCTTCTCTTTTACAATTAAGAACATTTTTTTCATTTAAGAAAGGTGATGGATTCATAGGACATTCATAACTTTAAGGCATAGACACTAAGACACTAATGATTACAAGACACAAACATAGATAAACATAAGCATGAAAATTCAAAAAACAGGAAAATAAGGAACAAGGAGATTAAAGAACGGGTCCACCTTAGTGATGGCGGCTTGTTCTTCCTCTTGAAGATCTTATGGAGTGCTTGAGCTCCTCAATGTCTCTTCCTTGCCTTTGTTGCTCCTCTCTCATGATTCTTTGATCTTCTCTAATTTCATGAAGGAGGATGGAATGTTCTTGGTGCTCCACCCTTAGTTGTCCCATGTTGGAACTCAATTCTCCTAGGGAGGTGTTGATTTACTCCCAATAGTTTTGTGGAGGAAAGTGCATCCCTTGAGGCATCTCAGGGATTTCATGATGAGTGAGATCTCTTGTTTGCTCCATCCTTTTCTTAGTGATGGGCTTGTCCTCATCAATGACGATGTCTCCCTCTATGTCAACTACAACTGAATAACAGAGGTGACAAATGAGATGAGGAAAGGCTAACCTTGCCAAGGTAGAGGACTTGTCCGCCACCTTATAAAGTTCTTGAGCTATAACCTCATGAACTTCTACTTCTTCTTCAATCATGATGCTCTGAATCATGATGGCCCGGTCTATAGTAACTTCGGACCGGTTGCTAGTGGGAATGATTGAGCGTTGGATAAACTCCAACCATCCCCTAGCCACGAGCTTGAGGTCATGCCTTCTTAGTTGAACCGGCTTCCCTGTTGAATCTCTCTTCCATTGAGCGCCCTCTTCACAAATGTCTTTGAGGACTTGGTCCAACCTTTAATCAAAGTTGACCCTTCTAGTGTAAGGGTGTTCATCTCCTTGCATCATGGGCAAGTTGAATGCCAACCTTACATTTTCCGGACTAAAATCTAAGCATTTCCCCCGAACCATTGTAAGCCAATTCTTTGGGTTTGGGTTCACACTTTGATCATGGCTCTTGGTGATCCATGCATTGGCATAGAACTCTTGAACCTTTAAGATTCCGACTTGTTGAATGGGGTTGGTAAGAACTTCCCAACCTCTTCTTCGAATCTCATGTCAGATCTCCGGGTATTCACTCTTTTTGAGTTTGAAAGGAACCTCGGGGATCACCTTCTTCATGGCCACAACTTCATAGAAGTGGTCTTGATGCACCCTTGAGATGAATCTCTCCATCTCTCATGACTCGGAGGTGGAAGCTTTTGCCTTCCCTTTCGTCTTTCTAGATGTTTCTCCGGCCTTGGATGCCATAAATGGTTATGGAAAAACAAAAAGCAATGCTTTTACCACACCAAACTTAAAAGGTTTGCTCGTCATCGAGCAAAAGAAGAAAGAAGAGAGTAGAAGAAGAAGAAATAGAGGAGATGGAGATGGCTTTGTGGTTTGGCCAAAGGGAGAGAAGTAGTGTTTAGGTTGTGTGAAAGGAGGTGGTAAAGATGAGTTTATATAGGAGTGGAGAGGGTGGTAAGGTTCGGCTATGTGAAGGTGGGTTTGGGAGGGAAAGTGGTTTGAATTTGAATGGTGAGGTAGCTGGGGTTTTATGAAGGATGGATGTGAGTGGTGAAGAGAAAGATGGGATTTGATAGGTGAGGGGTTTTTGGGGAAGAGGTGTTGAGGTGATTAGTGAATGGGTGAAGAAGAGAGAAAGTGGTGGGGTAGGTGGGGATCCTATGGGGTCCACAGATCCTGAGGTGTCAAGAAAAATTCATCCCTGCACCAAGTGGCGAGCAAAAATGCTCTCTATGCCAATTTTGGCGTTAAACGCTGGGCTGGTGCCCATTTTTGGTGTTTAACGCCAGCTTCTTGCCCTTTCCTAGCGTTTAACGCCAGTCTGGTGCCCCTTTCTGGCGTTAAACGCCCAGAATGGTGCCAGACTGGGCGTTAAACGCCCATTTGCTGCCCTTACTGGCGTTTAAATGCCAGCAAGGTCTTCCTCCAGGGTGTGCTATTTTCTTTCTATTTTTCATTCTGTTTTTGCTTTTTCAATTGATTTTGTGACTTCCCATGATCATCAACCTACAAAAAACATAAAATAACAAAGAAAAATTAGATAAATATAACATTGGGTTGCCTCCCAACAAGCGCTTCTTTAATGTCAGTAGCTTGACAGTGGGCTCTCATGGAGCCTCACAAATACTCAGAGCAATGTTGGAACCTCCCAACACCAAACTTAGAGTTTGAATGTGGGGGTTCAACACCAAACTTAGAATTTGGTTGTGGCCTCCCAACACCAAACTTAGAGTTTGACTGTGGGGGATCTGTTTGACTCTGTTTTGAGAGAAGCTCTTCATGCTTCCTCTCCATGGTGACAGAGGGATATCCTTGAGCCTTAAACACAAAGGATTCTTCATTCACTTGAATGATCAATTCTCCTCTGTCCACATCAATCACAGCCTTTGCTGTGGCTAGGAAGGGTCTGCCAAGGATGATGGATTCATCCATGCCCTTCCCAGTCTCTAGGACTATGAAATCAGTAGGGATGTAATGGTCTTCAATCTTTACCAGAACATCTTCTACAAGTCCATAAGCTTGTTTTCTTGAATTGTCTGCCATCTCTAGTGAGATTATTGCAACTTATACCTCAAATATTCCTAGCTTCTCCATTACAGAGAAAGGCATGAGGTTTATACTTGACCCTAGGTCACACAGAGCCTTCTTAAAGGTCATGGTGCCTATGCTACAAGGTATTGAAAACTTCCCAGGATCTTGTCTCTTTTGAGGTAATTTCTGCCTAGACAAGTTATCCAATTCTTTAGTGAGCAAAGGGGGTTCATCCTCCAAAGTCTCATTACCAAATAACTTGTCATTTAGCTTCATGATTGCTCCAAGGTATTTAGCAACTTGCTCTTCAGTGACATACTCATCCTCTTCAGAGGAAGAATACTCATCAGAGCTCATGAATGGCAAAAGTAAATCCAATGGAATCTCTATGGTCTCTGTGTGAGCCTCAGATTCCCATTGTTCCTCATTAGGGAACTCATTGGAGGCCAGTAGACGTCCATTGAGGTCTTCCTCAGTGGCGATCTCTGCCTCTTCCTCCTCTCCAAGTTCGGCCATGTGAGTCATGTTAATGGCCTTGCAGTCTCCTTTTGGATTCTCTTTCGTATTGCTTGGAGGAGTACTAGGAGGGAGTTCAGTAATTTTCTTGCTCAGCTGTCCCACTTGTGCCTCCAAGTTTCTAATGGAGGACCTTGTTTCAGTCATGAAACTTTGAGTGGTTTTGATTAGATCAGAGACCATGGTTGCTAAGTCAGAATGGCTCTGCTTAAAATTCTCTGTCTGTTGCTGAGAAGATGATGGAAAAGGCTTGCCATTGTTAAACCTGTTTCTTCCACCATTATTGTTGTTGAAACCTTGTTGAGGTCTCTGTTGATCCTTCCATGAGAGATTTGGATGATTCCTCCATGAAGGATTATAGGTGTTTCCATAGGATTCTCCCATGTAATTCACCTCTTCTATTGAAGGATTCTCAGGATCATAAGCTTCTTCTTCGGATGAAGCGTCCTTAGTACTGCCTGGTGCAGCTTGCATTCCAGACAGACTTTGAGAAATCATATTGACTTGTTGAGTCAATATTTTGTTCTGAGCCAATATGGCATTCAGAGTATCAATCACAAGAACTCCTTTCTTCTGATTTGTCCCATTGTTCACAGGACTCCTTTCAAAAGTGTGCATGAATTGGTTATTTGCAACCATTTCAATTATTTCTTGAGCTTCTGCAGGCGTCTTCTTCAGATGAAGAGATCCTCCAGCAGAGCTATCCAAAGACATCTTGGACAGTTCAGACAGACCATCATAGAAGATACCTATGATGCTTTATTTAGAAAGCATGTCAGAGGGACACTTTCTGATCAATTGTTTGTATCTTTCCCATGCTTCATAGAGGGATTCACCTTCCTTCTGTCTGAAGGTTTGGATTTCTACTCTAAGCTTACTCAATTTTTGAGGTGGAAAGAACTTTGCCAAGAAGGAATTGACTAGCTTTTCCCAAGAGTTCAGGCTTTCTTTAGGTTGTGAGTCCAACTATATCCTAGCTCTGTCTCTTACAGTAAACGGGAATAGCATAAGTCTGTAGACCTCAGGGTCAACCCCATTAGTCTTGACAGTGTCATAGATTTGCAAGAATTCAGCTAAAAACTGATTAGGATCTTCCAATGGAAGTCCATGGAACTTGCAATTCTGTTGCATCAGAGAAACTAATTGAGGCTTAAGCTCAAAGTTGTTTGCTCCAATGGCAGGGATAGAGATGCTTCTCCCATAGAAGTCGGGAGTAAGTGCAGTAAAGTCACCCAGCACCTTCCTTGCATTGTTGCCATTGTTGCTATTTTTGGCTGCCATGTCTTCTTCTTGTTTGAAGATTTCTGTTAGGTCCTCTACAGAGAGTTGTGCCTTAGCTTCTATTTCACTTCAAGGTCCTTTCAGGTTCAGGGTCAGCCTCAACAAGAATGCTTTTGTCTTTGCTCCTGCTCATATGAAAGAGAAGAAAACAAGAAAATATGGAATCCTCTATGTCACAGTATAGAGATTCCTTGAGGTGTCAGAGGAAAAGAAAAATGGAAGGAATAGGTAGAAAATTCGAACTTATCAAGGAAAGATGGAGTTCGAATTGTGCATTGAGGAGTAGTGTTAGTCCATAAATAGAAGGATGTGAGAAGAGGGGAAGAAATGAAAATAAAAAGATTTTAAAAACATTTTGAAAAAATACTAATTGATTTTCGAAAACTTAAGAGTGGAAAATGAAATCAAGTGATTTTTGAAAAAGATTTTGAAATTAGAAAGTAAAAAGATATAATTGAAAACTATTTTGAAAAAGATGTGATTAAAAAGATATGATTTAAAAGTTATGGTTTTTTAAAAAGATGTGATTGAAAAGATATGATTTGAAAAACAATTTAAAAAGATTTGATTTTGAAAATTAATGACTTGGCTAACAAGAAAAGATATGATTCAAATATTAAACCTTTCTCAATAGAAAAGGCAATATACTTGAATTGTTGAATCAAATCATTAATTGTTAGCAAGTATTTTTGAAAATGGAAAGAAATTGATTTTGAAAAATTTTGAAAACCTGAAAAAAATTTGAATTAAAAACAGAATCTTCCCTCTTGTGCCATCCTGGCGTTAAATGCCTAGAATGGTATCCATTCTGGCATTTAACGCCCAAAACACTACCCTTTTGGGCGTTAAACGCCCAGCCAGGCACCCTGGCTGGCGTTTAAACACCAGTTTTCCTTCTTCACTGGGCGTTTTGAACGCCAAGCCTTTTTCTGTGTAATTCCTCTGCTGTATGTTCTGAATCTTCAATTCTCTGTATTTTTGACTTGAAAAGACACAAATTAAAAAATTTTTGGATTTTTAATAATCAAAATGTAACTAAAATCAAATAACAATGCATGCAAGACACCAAACTTAGCAGTTTGTATACCATTGACACTAACAAAATGAGAATGCATATGAAAAACAACAAAACACTCAAGACAAGAGAATTTAAAGATCAGAACAAGGAAATCATCAAGAACAACTTGATGATTGATGAAAACAGATGCATGAATTCGAAAAATGCAAGAAGAACAGAAACATGCAATTGACACGAAACTTAAAATGAGACACTAGACTCAACAAGAAACATGAAAATATTTTTGGTTTTTTTTATTTTGTAATTTTTTTTTGGATTTTTTCCGAAAATTAAGTGGAAAAGAAAATAAAGATATCAAAATTCTTAATGAGAATTCCAGGAATCATGCAATGTTAGTCTAAAGCTTCAGTCTAAAGGAATTAGACATGGCTAGCCAAGCTTCAGCAGGACATTGCATTCAAGAGCTAAATTGATGAGAATCAATCAACTTTGGTGATGATAAGAACATCACCTTGAAAGACATGGTACGCTCAATTGGTGATAAGCGAATGGAGATGCTTTATCCCTTCCGTTTCTCTGCTTTCCTACTGTCTTCATCCAATCCTTCTTACTCCTTTCCATGGGAAGCTGTATGTTGGGCATCACCATTGTCAGTGGCTACAATCCCGTCCTCTCAGTGAAAATGTTCAACGCACCCTGTCACGGCATGGCTAATCATCTGTCGGTTCTCAATCAGGTTGGAATAGAATCCATTGATTCTTTTGCGTCTGTCACTAACGCCCAGCCTTCTGGAGTTTGAAGCTTGTCACAGTCATTCAATCATTGAATCCTACCCAGAATACCACAGACAAGGTTTAGACCTTCCGGATTCTCTTAAATGCCGCCATCAATTCTAGCTTATACCACGAAGATTCCGATTAAGGGATCCAAGAGATAAACATTCAAGCCTTGTTTGCTTGTAGAATAGAAGTGGTTGTCAGGCACTCGTTCATAAGTGAGAATGATGATGAGTGTCACATAACCATCACAATCATCATGTTCTTGGGTGCAAATGAATATCTTAGAACAAGAATAAGCTGAATTGAATAGAAGAGCAACAGTAATTGCATTAATACTCGAGGTACAGCAGAGCTCCACACCTTAATATATGGTGTGTAGAAACTCCACCGTTGAAAATACATAAGTGATAATAGTGATCATTGGCTTCGGCCCCAGAGAGGGAACCAGAAGAACCAAGATGAAAATACAATAGTAAAAGGTCCTATTTGTAGAGAACTAGTAGCCTAGGGTTTACAGAAATGAGTAAATTACATAAAAATCCACTTCCAGGCCCACTTGGTGTGTGCTTGGGCTGAGCATTGAAGCTTTCATGTGTAGAGACTTTTCTTGGAGTTAAACGCCAGCTTTTGTGCCAGTTTGGGCGTTTAACTCCCATTCTTGTGCCAGTTCCGGCGTTTAACGCCGGACAGTTTTGAGCTGATTTAGAACGCCAGTTTGGGCCATCAAATCTCGGGCAAAGTATGGACTATTATACATTGCTGGAAAGCCCAGGATGTCTACTTTCCAACTCCGTTAAGAGCGCGCCAATTGGGTATCTGTAGCTCCAGAAAACCCACTTCAAGTGCAGGGAGGTCAGAATCCAACAGCATCTACAGTCCTTTTCAGCCTCTGAATCAGATTTTTGCTCAGGTCCCTCAATTTCAGCCAGAAAATACCTGAAATCACAGAAAAACACACAAACTCATAGTAAAGTCTAGAAAAGTGAATTTTAACTAAAAACTAATAAAAATATAATAAAAATTAACTAAAACATACTAAAAACTTACTAAAAACAATGCTAAAAAGCGTATAAATTATCCGCTAATCAGCTATGAGTCTAGTTACAACTATGTTGCAGGAAGAGAAAGCTATAACAGGAATATGCATCAAGGTCAAAGCAATCAAAGATGGACGGAGCCAAAAGGATCTGATCAACCCTTTAGGCGACAACACCCTCCAAGATATCATGGACAAAGACCATTCTACAATGCATACCAAGATAATAGATATGGTGGACCCCCTTGTAGTTACCAACAAGACCCACCATATGCCCATGAACCCCCTCCTCCTCAATATAATTTTGAACCACCATACTCACAAGCCCCTTTTCACCATTCACCTCCATATGACTCTAAGCCGTATTCACCATACCAACCATCTTATGAGCCAAATGAACCATATACAGAACCACTACCTCAATATACACCATCTCGTTATCATTATCAAGATGAACCACCTTCCTGTCATGAACCCTTTCTCCCAATAAATGAACCCTCCTATCCACCCCAAACCTCTATGGAGAAAGCATTTGCTGATCTAAACTCTACTATACAAGCTCTCGCCGCCCAAATCAGACCACCAAATACCTTCAATATTCAACCCTCAAGCTCCAATGCACTTCCATCTCAACCACATAATGATCCATTCATCCCATCACCACCATCCATGGAAGAACACCCACATCCACCAATCCAAGAGCAAGATGATCCCAATTATGCTATTGATATGGAACAAGAGAGAGAGGATCGTCTTCGCGAATCCATACATCATAAGGAGCTAGAGGAGGTACTAAAGGTGAAGGTAGAAGAGATCCTTGAAGGTGACGGAGTAATTGAAGGTAGTTGTCATGGAAAGGTAATCATCAAGGAGGAACAAGAGTCAAGGGATTATTTCCAGGAAACAGTAGATCAATTTCATGCAACCCTTCATCAATTGGAGCAAGAAATAAAACAATTACCTTCCAGACGTTCGGACACTCAAGGAACCCCATGGCTTCATGTGAAGAATCTAATGAAGAACGTAGCATGAAGGAGACACTAGAGACTCTAATGGACAATAAGGAGCATGACTTTGCACTGGAACAAGTGGAGGAAGCCATAATAGTTGCAGAAGAAGAAGTGGTTGAAGACTTAGGAGATGCAGAACCTCCATGGAAAACTCAAGATATAGAACCTCCTTCCAAGACGTTTGAAATTGATTTTGAGGAGGGTGTACAACCTCCAAGGCATATCATGGTTGAAGACTTGGAAGAGATTTATCAAGAGATGGAAATTCAAGAAGAAAAAGCACAACCTCCCATGCTCTTAGTAAGCAATGAAGAAAAGATTAAAGTGGAAGAAAGGTACCAAGAGGAAGAGGTTGAAATTGAAGAAACTTGCAAAGAGGTGGTAGCTGTCAAAGAAGAACACAAAGGAGTAGAGCTTGCAAGTTCATTAGAAACCCCTCCCCCTAGGTTACCGTCATCCTTTACAACATTCAAGTGGGTAAAATTCATATCACTTAGCTTTCTAATTCCACTTGAATATGGGATACTGGAGACGGATGGTCAACTTAGAGCTCTCTGTGGCATCAAGAGTAAGAGGAAGATGGTTAGTGGTAAGAGTTGTCCTGCAAGGTTCAACATGGTTGTGTGCTCAAAATTTAAACGCAAAGGTTGGTGTAAAGCTCAACTGAATGGGTCTAGGAAGTTGTCTGGCTACTTTAGTGAGAATTCAGATCGCTTGCTACCCGGATGGAACAATATTGCTCAACAAGAAGACGGGTGCAAAAGCAAGGTTTGGGATCATGGAATCTGCTTTGACATTCAACACCCCGGAAGCCTGAAAGCCTGTTTGAAACTGCTCAAGGGCTTTGCATGCCTTGTTTGGGACCCCGGAGGCTATTGGATCTCCAAACACTGGTGGAGATTCTTAGATGAATACAAGCACAAGCCACCATAACAAGGAGCTCACCAGAATGTCCAACTTAAGGACTTTAACTAAAAGTGCTAGGTGGGAGACAACCCACCATGGTATGATCATTTCTTCTTCAGTTTGAATTTTTCTCTATTTTTGAATTTTGATTGAACCTGGAATTTTTGCATAACATTCATTGCATTTTTCATTCTGCATACTACATAAAAAAATCGCACGCGACACGACAGCGTCGCCGACGCGTCCACGTCATAGGTGCGTTGGGAAGAAAACAAATTGAACAGAGAGTCACGTGAAAGCGTGGCTGAAGGCGTGCCTTAGGCACAAATTGGTCAACGTGACCGCGTTGCTGACGCATCCACGTCATGTGGAAAAAATGCCACCCACGCGTCTGGGTCACCCACGCGAACGCGTGACTCTTTGGAAACGACGTAAATGGGTGTATGGCATTAAGTTGGGCTGGAATAAGGCTGGATTCTGGAAGCACAAGCCCCCTCACGCGAACGCGTACCCCACGCGTCCGCGTCGCTTTTCAAATTTAGGCCATCCACGCGATCGCGTCAACCACGCGACCGCGTCACCCAAAGATTTGGCAATATGAATTTCACACAGAGAGTTACGCGACTGATGACACGTCATCTTATATCCATTTTTCTTAGCTAATTTCACTTGTTTCACTAGTTTTTATGCACTTTCTTGCACTATAAGTAAGTAATTTATAGTGGAATTGCATGTTTTATTTGAATCAATCAACCACCCTTTAATTGATGCTAAATCATGAGATTCAAGCTAAATTTAATTGATTTTTGAATGATTTATGAACCTTGTGAATTTGGTGATACTTTGATTGGTTGTTTTGATTATTTGTAGGTGAAGAAAAGAAGAAAAGAAGGAAGCGTGGCCTAAGAAGTGTGGCCTAAGGAAGAAAATAGTGTAGCAAAATGAAGGAGGGAAGTCACACTGCTCTCCCCAAGAGCACACTGCTCTCCAAGGGAGCACAACAATGAACCAAGCATTCAAGGCTTCACTGCCCTGCCCTCCTTGAGAGCGGAGCACAATTCTAGGCCAAGAAATAAGGGAAGGAAAAATTCTGCCCTGCCCTCCTCAAGAGCAATATCGGGCTCCTCATGAAAAAATTCAAGAAAAATTAACTCTAAGAGCCACCCATGGGTTTCGAACCCAAGTTCAAGAGGGAAAGAAGTAGCGCTATACACAAAGGAAAATGAGCCACACTTGGCTAAAAGGCTACCTCCAAGGATCGAACACAAGACCTCTAGGAAGCCAAGCCTTAGGCGTGAATCATGTGCCAAGAAGAAAAAGCTCATCATGCCTTCAGCCAGGTTTCGAAATTGGGACCTCACCCATGAACAAGGAAAGTTTTGTGCTGCCCACAAGTAGAGTAGAGCAGCATTCCTTGGTGCATGGCACGCACGATTGACACGGCCAGGAGCTTGGGCGCGCGCAGCTTGGACGCACCGGCAGGGAAGCAAGGCACGCACCATGAAACCACTGCCCCGCTCTCCACAAGGGCAGGGCAATCCCTTGGTGCCCCACCCACACTTGGCGCGTTAATTGGATCCCCATGCAAGGCTTCACTGCTCTGCTTTCCATAAGAGCAGAGCAGCCTCCTGGGAACAACATGGGCTGAAACTCACCTAAAAATCCAATTCAATTCAATTCTTCACCCATCTTTCAAGCCCACTCAAAATTCTTAGATCCAAAATAGAAAGTGAATAAATAGGTGTTAGTTAGGATTAGAAAAAGAGCAGACTTTCATTTTTGAATTTTCATCTTTTGTCAACTTGAGAACTCATTTTTCATTTTCTGCTTTTGGAACCTCTGGGTTTTCAATTTCCACTTTTTGTTTTTCTGCAATTAGCTTGAGAATTAGAGGAGAGAATTCACTTCTTCTTCCTCTGATCTTTTTGTTTTCTTTACTGGGTTTTGTTTGAGTCTTGAGTGTGAAGAATTGAGGAACTTCTGTCTCAATCTCCATTTAAGATTTCTTTGATTTTCCTACTGCATAATTGAGTTAAAATCTATTTCCTCTACTGCTGCAATCTTTAATTTCTCTTTAATTACTATGTGAACTTGGATCTAGGAAGGCAATTGAGATCTAGACTCTGCTATCTAGTCTCTGGAGTCCTGAGATCTAATTTTCTTTTTGGTTCTTCTGCTGAACCACTGCTGCAATTACATTTTCACTTTCTGTTTGAACTCTAGTTACTTTCAATTCATCCCTTGCTTTGTTAATTGCTGCAATTTACTTCTCTTGCTTAAATTCTGAATTCCCAGCCCCTCAATCCCTTTTTCATTCAAGCAATTTATATTTCTTGCACTCTAAGTTACCGCAATTTACATTTCTTGCACTTTAAGTTTCAGTCATTTAATTTCTTGTTCTTTAAGATTCAGCACCTTTACTTTCAGTTCTCTTTAATTTCTGTAATTTATCCCTCTCCCTTTACATTTCCTGCTATTTACTTACTGTTGAATATAAAATCACGCAACCAATACTTGATTTGCTTGACTAAATCAACCACTAAACTAAAATTGCTCAATCCTTCAATCCCCGTGGGATCGACCTCACTCCCGTGAGTTTTATTACTTGATGCGACCCGGTATACTTGCCGGTGAGTTTTGTGTTGGATTGTTTTCCACACATCAAATTTTTGGCACCGTTGCGGGGGATTGAAATAGATTGACAATGATTAAGTAAGGTGGTGGTCTAGATTAAGCACTTTTTCTTTATTTTTTTTATTTTTACTAAGCACATTAACTATTTGACACATTGTGTAACCTAACTCTCTAACCACATTCTGGCACTAGAATGTCCATGTTTCATTTAGTTTGTTTGTGATTTTTGCAAGTCATAGAGGCTGAGGTGCGTGAAGAGGGAGTGAGCAACAATACCCAGCCTGCAAGAAGGGTGTTGGCCTCTTATACTATCCCCAATCCCAAACATTATGAGAGCAGCATCCTCACCCCAAATGTTCAGGCAAATAACTTTGAGTTGAAGCCTCAACTAATCACCTTGGTGCAGAATAATTGTGCTTATAGAGGTGGCCCTCTTGAAGACCCCAACCAACATTTGTCTGTTTTCTTAAGGATTTGTGAAACGATCAAGACAAATGGGATTAACCCTGACATTTATAAATTACTTCTGTTCCCATTTTCTTTGAGGGGCAATGCTACTCAATGGCTGAAAACCTTTCCCAAAGAGAGCATCAACAATTGGGATGAATTGGTGAGCAAATTCCTAGCCAAGTTCTACCCACCTCAGAGGGTCATCAAGCTGAAAACAGAGGTGCAAACATTCATTCAAGTGGATGGAGAGTCGCTGTATGATGCCTGGGAGAGATATAAGGCCTTAATTAGGAAGTGTCCCCTAGAAATGTTTAGTGAGTGGGATAGACTCCAAAACTTCTATGAAGGGTTGACCCAGAAAGCTCAGGAATCATTAGATCATTCAGCAGGAGGCTCATTACAGCTAATGAAGACAGCAAAGGAAGCCCAAAACCTCATAGAGATGGTGGCAAATAATCAATACTTCTTTGCTCATCAAAGACAACGCCAACCAGCCCAGAGAAGGGGTGTATTGGAGCTGGAAGGTGTGGATACCATCTTCAAAGTGATGCATCAACAAATTCAGCAACAATTTGAGCAGATGGCTAAAAAAATTGATGGACTGCAAATCGCTGCAGTAAATACACAAAGCCAATCTCAAACCTCACATGGGTGGAAGCAATCTGAAGAAAGTTTTGGTACATTCAATTATGAGTAACAAAGCCCTGAGCAGGTGCAATGCATGAATAACACTTCAAGTTCATCTCAACACAATTTTCATGGTGATGCACACAAGACACCCTGGAAGACTCATTCTAATTCAAGGTGGGGTGAGCATCAGAATCAAGGACAAAGGGACTTCAACTCTGGTAGCCTCAGCAACGCAAGCAACTATAACCATTCATCCAATAATACTAACCAATTCAAAAATTCACAAAACACATATCACCAACCCCATAATAACTCATAAAACCACCAGAATAACTTTTCCACATCCACATCCCACCCACAAAGTACCCCCACAATTAATTCAAACAACTTCCAACAACAACCATCTCATTTCACACAACCACAACCAAATCCAGAGTCTCAAAGAATCTCAAGTCTAGAGAAAATGATGGAGAAACTCATGAAAAATCAAGAGATGGCTAAACAAGATCAGGAAGCTGCAAGGAAAGATCAGGCCCTGGCATTCAAAAACCAAGAGACCTCAATCAGAAACCTTGAGAGACACATGGGCAAATTGCTAAGCAAGTTTCAGAGTTGGGCGAGAAGCAACAAAATGCATCCCCCAGTACCACTGAAGACTATCCAAGGAACAAAGGAAAAGCCACAAAATGGGAGGAGTGCAAAGCAATCATAGTGGAAAGTGAAGAAACTAGGGAGAAGGAAGCCTTCAATCAAGAAGAACATAACAGAGAAGTTCCACAAGAAGAAATAGAGGAGAAAAGTGAAAAGGATCAGACAACTAAGAAGGCACAAATCTCAAAGGGAGACAAGAACATCCTTGAATCACAACTACAAGAGAAGAAGGAAGGGGTGAAGCCATATGTCCTCGAACTTCCATATCCTCAAAGATTCAAGAAAGAGAATGAGGATAAGCAATACTCAAAATTCCTGGATATATTCAAGACTGTTAGCATCAATATTCCTTTCTTGGAAGCACTTGAACAGATGCCATTATACGCCAAATTTATGAAAGAAGTACTCACAAAGAAAAGATCCCTGAAGGAAGGACAGATTGTTGAGATGACAAAGGAATGTAGTGCTATCTTCCAAAGAGAGTTGCCACAGAAGAAATATGATCATGGGAGTTTTTACATACCTTGTACCATAGGAAACATAACAATAGAGAAGTCATTCTGTGACCTCGGTGCAAGCATAAACTTGATGCCTTTGTCTCTAATGAGGAAACTTCAAATTTTTGAGTTGAAGTCCACCTGAATAGTTCTCCAAATGGCTGACAAATCCATTAAGCAAGCACTAGGAATTGTGGAGAATGTGTTGGTAAAAGTGGGAAAATTCTTTCTCCCTGTTGACTTTGTTATCTCAGATATAGAAGAAGACCCTAACACTCCCATCATCCTGGGGACACCTTTCCTAGCTACGGGTAGAGCATTGATAGATGTTGAAAAAGGGAAATTGTTGCTGAGAGTGCATGATGAACACCTAGCATTTCATGTTTTTAAAACCCTACATGAGCCTACTCAAGAAGAAGATTGTATGAAGGATAAGGCCAGAGATCAAAGTTTGAAGGAGGCAGTCAATGAGTTAACTCCAAGACTTCTAAATCCATGCTTGAAAGAAGTAGAAATGGTGCACAAACCAAAGAAGTCAAGGAGGAACTAGATCCAAAACCCCCAAATGAGAAATTCAGCATCCCAGATAAAGAACCACCAAGGCAGGGAGTATCTCTTGAAAAAGAAAAGAAGAAGAGGCCAAGAGGGTGGAGAAATAAAAAGATCCCTACTGAAGGCTTTTCACCAGGGGATAAAGTGGTGTTAAACACCCAACTAATGAAGGTGTCCCCACAATTATCTGAATACTACACTGTGAACCGGGTCCTTTCACTTGAACACCTAGAGATCATCAAAGAGGAGACTGGAAGGAAGTTCACAATAAGAGGTGAAAAGCTGAGGCACTATGATTTTCAGCCTCCATGATCAAAGAATGGAGGATATCAAGCTAATGACAATAAAGAAGCACTTGTTGGGAGGCAACCCAACCTGAGGTAGTTTCCTTTTTCGAGCTTATTTCAATAAGAAGGTTGAACAATTGGTCTGTGACGATTGAATTTTTGACGGTTTAGAATTTCTCAAATAAAATCTCGTTGCAAGTATAGTTTCTAAACCAATCACTAATCCTTTCATACAAAAAGTTGTTTGTCACTAAAATAAACCCCTAAAATTTATAAACCGAAGTATTGAAACCTCGGGTCGTTCTCCCTAGGAATTACAATAGAGTGTCTTGTTATTGGTTGTGAGTTATTTTGGGGTTTTGATATGAAGCATGAAAGATAAATGGCAAGAAAGTAAACTAACAACTATAAAAGGCTCTTGGCAAGGTATGAAAATTAGAAGTTCTATCCTAGTTATCCTTCTCAATTGTGATGAGAATTGTTCATTGCTACCACTTAGTTAACCCTTACTAAAGAAAGGAAAGTCAAGTGGATGAATTGACTTGAGCCACAAGTCATAGCCAACTCCCAAGGAAAGACTAGCTTTAGTGCACTCCAAACCAATTAGCAATCTCTCCAATTATCAATCAACAAAGGAATTAGATAACTCAAGTGTCACTAATTACTCTACCTAGGCCAAGAGGAACAAAATCTACACTAAAACTAAAAGAGACATTTCAACAAACACATATAGTGCAATAGAAGTAATCATTATTAAATGCAAGAATTAAAGGAATCTACAACTACAAAAACAAGAGATCAACAATAGAAAAGCAAAGAAGACAAATTTATTATGAATTACCTCTTATTGAATTGAAAGAAAATGGAAGGAACAATAGTAGATCTACAACAAAATACAAGAACAACATAAAGGAAATTACAACCAAAGAATGGAAGAAGAATGAATCTAACAACAAGGAATTGAGATGTAGAAGTAGAAGAAAGCAAAGATTAAAACCTAGATCTAAGAACTAATCCTAATCCTATTCCTAATTCTAGAGAGAAGTGAGAGCTTCTCTCTCTAGAAACTAATTCTAACTACTAAACTCAACTAATGGTAACTAGATGTGGTAAAGTATGAAAAATATGTTCATTTCCCCTTCAATCCTTGGCTTAAATAGCATCAGAAATGAGTTGGATTGGGCCCACAAGGCTTCTAAAACCGCTGGCCACGTTTTGCTTCAAGTGGGCAAGGACAGAATCTGCGCGCGCGCGCAAAGTGCGCGTGCGCGCCCCTGAACGCGAAGCAACATGTGGCAAAATTTATATCATTTCGAAGCCCCGTATGTTAGCTTTCCAACCCAACTGAAACCGCATCATTTGGACCTCTGTAGCTCAAGTTATGGTCAATTAAGTGCGAAGAGGTCGGCTTGACAGCTTTCCGGTTCTTTCATTTCTTCATGAGTTCTCCAACTTTTCATGCTTTCTTTCTTCATTCCCTTGATTGAATCTTTGCCTCCTAAATCTGAAATCACTTAACAAACATATCAAGGCATCTAATGGAATCAAGGAGAATTAGATTTAGCTATTTTAAGTCCTAAAAAGCATGTTTTCACTCTTAAGCACAATTAAAGGAGAAGTTATAAAACCATGCTATTTCATTGAATAAATGTGGGTAAAAGGTTATAAAATCCCCTAAATTAAGCACAAGATAAACCCTCAAAATGGGGTTTGTCAACCTCCCCACATTTAAACCAAGCATGTCCTCATGCTTAAACCAAGAATGAGATAAGGGATATGACACTTTATTCAAAGCAAAGAAACTATATGCATGAAACTAAATGCAAAATGATTATACCTACTTGGTTAAAAATAAATCATTCTCGAAGACATACATGCACAAGTAGGGCTTAAGATCATATAACGATTCATGAATCCTACCAATTGAAGTATAAATATGAAGTTCACATAGACTTGCAAGAAGAACGCTCATGAAAGCCGGGAATCAAGGAATTGAGCATCAAACCCTCACCGGGAGTGTTTGCACTCTAGCCGCTCGGTGTTTGGGGTTGATTCTCTCAATTCTCCCCTAATCATGCTTTCCAAAATTTGTTTTTCATCTAACAATCAACAATTATTCAATGCATGCATACATGTATCATGAGGTCTTTTCTTTAGGTTGTAATGGGGCTAGGGTCAAGGTAGGATCATATATGGCTAGTGGACTTAGGATTTGAATCTTTGATTAACTTAAACTTTCCCACCTAACCTATATAATGACCTATACAATTAAGTACTACTCTAACTACCCATTCCTCACTTTTTCACATACTCATGCATTTCCTTTTTTTTTATTCACAACACTTATGCATTGATTCTTATTGAGCTTCACTTTGGGGCATTTTGTCCCCTTTATTGCTTTTTTTTTCTTTCTTTTTCTATATACATTTTTTTCTTTTCTTTTCTTTTCTTTTTTTCTTTCTCACTTTTATTTCTTTTTTTTTCTTTTCATTTTCCTTTTTCTTTCAAAATATACACACGAACATCAATGCGTAAGGTCTATACATTTAATCAATACATGAGTATGTACCCAATTTCCCAATATAAAAATACAAAACACAAACACCTTTTTATCCCAATCAATGTCCCAAAGTTTTCCCACTCTTGAATGACACTCACACTCACTAGCCTAAGCCAATCAAAGATCCAAATAAAGGATATTCATTGTTTTCCGCTTTAAGGCTTGTACTGTGCTAAAATAAGAACAAGTGGGTTAATCGTAGGCTCAAATTGGCTAACAATGGAAGATAAAAGGTAAGGCTATTTGGATAAGTGAGCTAATAAAATGATGGCCTCAATCATATAAATGCATGAATACAAGGAATAATGGACATAAAGAATCAAACAAATCAAAAATCACATTCATAAAAAGAGAATAATGCACACAAGAAGGAAAATAAGTGGTTATAAGATGTAACCACATCATTAGGCTCAAATCTCACTTGCTTGTGTTCTTAGCTCAAGAACCATGTTCCAAAATACATTCTTTCAAGCAAGTTTAACAAAAAAATTTTCAAATTGGTAGGTTGCCCTAAAACGGTTTCTTGGGAAAGAAATCATCACCCTAACCAAGTAGTCCTAATAAGAATGAAGTGGTAAAAATATGTACAAATTCTAACTAACATGCAACCTATCATGCCATGCAATAACTAACTAACATTGGTGTTGAAAAAGAAAATTGTTACCCATGGAGATCGGTCGACGACCTCCCCACACTTGAAGATTGCACCGTCCTCGGTGCATGCAAAGAAGAGCAGGGTGGACGGGTTGCTACAATTGATGAGCTCCTCAAATGGTTGTGTGGATGACTTGTTTGTTGCCCCATTTAGAAACTTTCCTTTTTTGTCCGTATTGGTGGCCAACCCAAAAGGAAAGAAAGAAAGAAAATTAAGCCTATAACAAAGATATCAAGGCAATTAGAACATAGGCGGGGGCTAATGCCAGATAAGAGTATGATTCCCTACTACATGGTAGCTACAACATGTGAGTGAGAAAATAATATAAGCTAATGGCATATCAATGATGCTTGATGCAAGAGTAAAGTTAAATCATGGAGAGTATATTGAGCATCAAGTTCAAATGAGAAGAAGTGGGTCATGAAAGACAATATGAGGTCATGTCAATGCACAAGGACACAAAAGTCATACAAGATGAAGCATTGATTTAAAAGTTTCATCACCCAACAATATCAAACAAGTCAAGAAGCACCAACATAATGCAAGGAATTCTCAACAATTGAGTAGGAAGATGCAACACCATTATTAAAATGACTTAGAAAAAAAAACGAAAACATGCTACAAAAACTAAATGAAAATGGGAAGAGTAGAAGTATGCGGATGTGATAAGCAAAAGAAAATGGAAGGGGAGAAAAAAAACTCTTTTTTTTTTTTTTACCGACGCGTGCGCGTCATGTGTGCTTACGCGTCGATGGGTATATTGGTCGAAGGGCGCGTACGCGGCAGGTGCGCGCACGCGTGCCTCGAGTTAGGCTGGAGGCATAGTGTCGGCCCAAGTCCGGCACAACTCTCGGGTAAAAGTACCGGGGGTGCAGATTGTGCAATCGACGCGCGCGCGCACTGTGTGCGTGCGCGTGCATTGCGAATTTAAGATCATGTGCGCGTACGCGCCAGGTGCGCGCACACGTGCATAGACTTGTGCCTTAGGCCCAATGTTTGCACAGTGCAGGCCTAACTCTCGGGTTTTTTGGCTGGAGGTGAAATTTGGCATCCACGCGTGCGCGTACTGTGCGCGTGTGCGTGGATGGTCAAAACATGCTCAGGTGCGCGTACGCGTGCAGTGCACGTATGCGTGGATGGTGCTCTGTTTTTCAAAAAATTTTTGGTATGTTTTTACACCAATCCAAGCATTCCAAACCTCCAAACAGCTACCAAAACACCCTAGAACCTTATTCAACATACTATATTACTAACTAAACTCAATGAAACAATAAAAACAATAAATTAAACTAATTCTACCAATATTTACAAAAGATAAAAATGAAAATGAGAATCTACCTATAATGGCAACTCAATTCACTTATTAACAAACTAAAAGAGTATGGAAAGAGTTTACCATGGTGGTGTGTCTCCCACCAAGCACTTTTATTTATTGTCCTTAAGTTGGACTTATGGGGAGCTTCTTATCAAGGTGGCTTGTGCTTGTATTCATCTTGGAACTCCCACCAATGCTTGGTTCTCCATTGTGCCCCAAGATTTCTCATGGATTGAGCCAAGTGTTGATGGAGTTCTTCACAAGCTTGGGGCTCCCAAAGTTGATCCTCTTCTTGTGATCCGGGGTCCCACACTTTGTTTTCACACCCGTCTTGATGTTGATCATCATTATTAGTCCAACCGGGTGGTGAGTAAGGCGAATTTTCTATAAAGTGCCCAACAATCCTTCTAGACCCGTCTATTTGAGCACTACTCCATCCTTTATATCTCATGTTTGATGCATCAACCATAATGAGCCTTGATTTGCAACGCCCACCACAAAACTTTTTCCGCTTACGCTTCATCCCGCAAACTTCCCTAAGTTGGCCATCCGTTTCAAGCAAACCATATTCAAGTGGGATAATAAAACTAATAGAAATGAATTTCACCCACTCAAATGAAGGTGTAGATGGCAACCTAGGCAAAGATGCTTCCAAAGATCTTGACAAAGCATAACCAACCCTCGTTCTTCCATTTCTAGGGACATCCACCTCTTCACTAGATCTCTTAATCTCAATCCTTTGTTTAACAATCTTATCTAAACCTTTTCCTTTACTCAAATCATAATAGGGAGGATGAGAAAAATTTACCTCCTTAACGCTTTCGAATCCAACCGGAGAAGGTTCTTCATGCTCAAAGGATTCTTTACCACTAAGACTTGATGCTTGATCTTCATCACCAAGGGAACTCAATTCTTTCTCTATCCCATCCAAGTCTTCATATGAAATATGCCTTGGAAGGTGTGCACTTTCCTCCCTAGCATCAATTTCAATCATCTTGGAGGGGTTTTCTTCAACTCTATGTTCCCATGGAGGCTCCACATCTCCTAAGTCTTCTACCACTTCTTCCTTGTCTTCAACAATTAAAGCTTCCTCCAATTGTTCCAATATAAAGCAACTTCCTTCATTTCCCACCGGAGTTTCCAATCTCTCCTTCATGCTATATTCTTCATTCGATTCTCCACATGTAGCCATGGGGGTTCCTTGAGTGTTCAAGCATTGGGAGGCTAATTGATTTGTTACCGCATCCAAGGCGGCCATGAAATTTTGCACATCCCTTTGCATCTCTTCTTGCCCTTGAACAAGAACACCAAGGGTTTCATCCATTAGAGGTTGGGGTGGGTGGAAGGATTCATCATTTTGGGGGAAGGGTTCATAGTAGGAAGGTGGTTCTTCTTGGTAGAGTTGTGGTGGTTCAATGTTTTCCATTCTTTCCACTTGTTGCACAACACACTCCATGGTTGCTTGAAATTGATCCAATGCTTCCTTGAGATGATCCCTTGCCTCTTGTTCCTCTTGGATAATATGATTAGGATCATGTGGCTCTTGGATCAATGGATATGAGTATTCTTCCATGGGAGGTTGTGGTGGAAAGTAGTATTCATCTTGTGGTTGAAAATTTTTGTATATTGGAGGTGGTTCATCTTGGTAATAATATGGAGGGGGTGGCTCTTGAAAATGTTGATGTTGGGGTGGTGGTAGCTCTATGTGTGGTTCATATGGCTCATATGGTTGTTGGTAGGATGGATATGAATTAGGGTCATATGAAGGTGGTTGGTGAAAATAGGCTTGTGAGTGTGGTTGAGTCTCATGTTGAGGATATGAATCATAGGCATATGGTGGTGGTTCTTGAAAATCACAAGGTGATTCACCATAGCCATTGGATTGATATGCATCATAGAATGGCTCTTCTTCATAGTGCATTGGTGGAGGTTGTTGCCAAGAGCATTGATCATAAGCATATGGCTCCTCCCACCTTTGGTTATCCCATCCTTGACACACATCTTCATTGAAGCTCTCATTACCTACAACATAGTTGTAACTACACTCATAGCCAAAGTGAGAATTCATAATGAAAAGAGAAAATAAAATTCAAAAGCTAATAGAAATCAAGAGAAACAAAATTCTACAACTAGCAAATAAAGCAAAAGGCAATATATTCACAATATTCACATATATACAATAACCAATAACACAACACCATTGCAACTCCCCGGCAACGGCGCCATTTTGACGATTGGATTTTTGACGGTTTAGAATTTCTCAAATAAAATCTCGTTGCAAGTACAGTTTCTAAACCAATCACTAATTCTTTCATACAAAAAGTTGTTTGTCACTAAAACAAACCCCTAAAATTTATAAACCGAAGTATTGAAACCTCGGGTTGTTCTCCCTAGGAATTACAATAGAGTGTCTTGTTATTGGTTGTGAGTTATTTTGGGGTTTTGATATGAAGCATGAAAGATAAATGTCAAGAAAGTAAACTAACAACTATAAAAGGCTCTTTGCAAGGTATGAAAATTAGAAGTTCTATCCTAGTTATCCTTCTCAATTGTGATGAGAATTGTTCATTGCTACCACTTAGTTAACCCTTACTAAAGAAAGGAAAGTCAAGTGGATGAATTGACTTGAGCCACAAGTCATAGCCAACTCCCAAGGAAAGACTAGCTTTAGTGCACTCCAAACCAATTAGCAATCTCTCCAATTATCAATCAACAAAGGAATTAGATAACTCAAGTGTCACTAATTACTCTACCTAGGCCAAGAGGAACAAAATCTACACTAAAACTAAAAGAGACATTTCAACAAACACATAGAGTGCAATAGAAGTAATCATTATTAAATGCAAGAATTAAAGGAATCTACAACTACAAAAACAAGAGATCAACAATAGAAAAGCAAAGAAGACAAATTTATTATGAATTACCTCTTATTGAATTGAAAGAAAATGGAAGGAACAATAGTAGATCTACAACAAAATACAAGAACAATATAAAGGAAATTACAACCAAAGAATGGAAGAAGAATGAATCTAACAACAAGGAATTGAGATGTAGAAGTAGAAGAAAGCAAAGATTAAAACCTAGATCTAAGAACTAATCCTAATCCTATTCCTAATTCTAGAGAGAAGTGAGAGATTCTCTCTCTAGAAACTAATTCTAACTACTAAACTCAACTAATGGTAACTAGATGTGGTAAAGTATGAAAAATATGTTCATTTCTCCTTCAATCCTTGGCTTAAATAGCATCAGAAATGAGTTGCATTGGGCCCACAAGGCTTCTAAAACCGCTGGCCACGTTTTGCTTCAAGTGGGCAAGGACAGAATCTGCGCGTGCGCGCAAAGTGCGCGTGCGCGCCCCTGAACGCGAAGCAACATGTGGCAAAATTTATATCATTTCGAAGCCCCGGATGTTAGATTTCCAACCCAACTGGAACCGCATCATTTGGACCTCTGTAGCTCAAGTTATGGTCAATTAAGTGCGAAGAGGTCGGCTTGACAGCTTTCCGGTTCTTTCATTTCTTCATGAGTTCTCCAACTTTTCATGCTTTCTTTCTTCATTCCCTTGATCGAATCTTTGCCTCCTAAATCTGAAATCACTTAACAAACATATCAAGGCATCTAATGGAATCAAGGAGAATTAGATTTAGCTATTTTAAGTCCTAAAAAGCATGTTTTCACTCTTAAGTACAATTAAAGGAGAAGTTATAAAACCATGCTATTTCATTGAATAAATGTGGGTAAAAGGTTATAAAATCCCCTAAATTAAGCACAAGATAAACCCTCAAAATGGGGTTTGTCAGTCTGTAATGCAAGGAGCTAAGTTTGGTGTTTCACACCAAAACAAGTTAAGGGAGAATGAATGATTTTAAGTTTGGTGTTCCACCATAATTTAACTAAAAGCACATTCCATCTTATGCAGAATGCTGGCTCCAAGAAACTAGACAATTCATTCAACCATCTAGTTATTTTCTAGTTTTTAGTTCCATTACTTTTAGCAAGATCAAGAAAATCTATAACTGGTTGAGTTGATGCATGAAAACTAGTGGCAAGGAACTAAGTTTGGTGTTCACACACCAAAGTAAGTTCGAGAAGCCATAATCATTTTTAGACTGACCAGTTGCACAAAGGCTTGAGAAGCAAGCAACCTTTGAGAATTATGCAGGACATTAGTCAACCATTGAAGATATTGTTCATCTTAACTCAAAAAGAACACAACGGAAGGAAGAACCAAAGGGTTGCAACTTCAAAGGTTGTATCTAAACTTAATCCTTGCTGTTGTGAATTGTTTTGATCTGGGAATCTTGTACGTCTTGCTGAAGTGTCCATTTGTTTGAAAGTGAAATAAATTGCTAAGTATAATAATCTGCATAATTTTTGTCATCCTTCATTGAGTTTAAATTTTGTTTTGTTTCCCATATGCCTAAATAAAAGAGCTATGTTTGAATTAAAAAGCGAATATCCAATGTTGCATAAGTTAGAATCGAAGTTAGTGGTGGTATATGTGATTGATTAAATGTAAGACTCATGAAATAATTGCTGCATAATATCATTTGCATAAAAGTTTAAACTAGCCTGCTGTCATAAAGGTTTTTATCAGTAAAAATCCCTTAAGAACAAAATAACACAGAAAGAAAAGGAAGAAGAAAAAGCCAATGTGGCAAGAAAAACAAAGAATAAGGCTAGGCACCAATAGCTTGGACCCTAGGACACATGCCTGTGGTGTTCTTGTACTAGGATATGCTTGGATAAGTAAATTCTAAGGGGTATTTCAAAACCTGGCCACTTAGATCAACTGATTTGGGATAGCCAATTGAAAGTCCATAATAAAGAGAAACCTATTTACAAAGCATTTAGTTATCCAAAGAGATGATGGGCATCAATGATCCTAGGAGGAAAAAGGTGAGCCATGTGTCTCTGGTGAAGAAATGTTGGGCAAAAAAAAAATAAAGCCAAAGGCTGCTGCAACATTTGACACCAAGCCTTCAAAGAATAATAATCTTGTTAAGCAAAATAAGAAAAGAAAAGTTAGCAAGGGAGCAAGTAAAAAGGAAACCTTACAACAGCAAGTTTAGTAAGCCTTTGAGGAAAAGTGTATATTATGTAACAGCAAACAATAAATGAGCTTTCATTGTCTGCACAAAAACTCCATAAACCAAGTTCAACTATATGCCTAATAAGGATATGCATGCTTCTCTTTTTCACTTCATTTCCTCTTATTTTTGATGCTTGCTTGGGGACAAGCAAGATTTAAGTTTGGTGTTGTGATGACACGTCATCTTATACCCATTTTTCTTAGCTAATTTCACTTGTTTCACTAGTTTTTATGCACTTTCTTGCACTATAAGTAAGTAATTTAGAGTGGAATTGCATGTTTTATTTGAATCAATTAACTACCCTTTAATTGATGCTAAATCATGAGATTTAAGCTAAATTTAATTTATTTTTGAATGATTTATGAACCTTGTGAATTTGGTGATACTTTGATTGGTTGTTTTGATTATTTGTAGGTGAAGAAAAGAAGAAAAGAAGGAAGCGTGGCCTAAGAAGTGTGGCCCAAGGAAGAAAATAGTGTAGCAAAATGAAGGAGGGAAGTCACACTGCTCTCCCCAAGAGCACACTGCTCTCCAAGGGAGCACAACAATGAACCAAGCATTCAAGGCTTTACTGCCCTGCACTCCTTGAGAGCGGAGCACAATTCTTGGCCAAGAAACAAGGGAAGGAAAAATTCTGCCCTGCCCTCCTCAAGAGAAATATCGGGCTCCTCGTGGAAAAATTCAAGAAAAATTAACTCCAAGAGCCACCTATAGGTTTCGAACCCAAGCTCAAGAGGGAAGGAAGTAGAGCTACACACAAAGGAAAATGAGCCACACTTGGCTAAAAGGCTACCTCCAAGGAACGAACACAAGACCTTTAGGAAGCCAAGCCTTAGGTGTGAATCATGTCCCAAGAAGTAAAAGCTCAGCATGCCTTCAGCCAGGTTTCAAACTTGGGACTTCACCCAAGAACAAGGAAAGCTTTGCGCTGCCCACAAGTAGAGCAGAGCAGCATTCCTTGATGCATGGCACGCACGATTGACACGGCCAGGAGCTTGGGCGCGCGCAGCTTGGATGCACGGGTAGGGAAGCAAGGCACGCACCATGACACCACTACCCCGCTCTCTACAAGGGCAGGGCAATCCCCTGGTGCCCTTCCCACACTTGGCGCGTTAATTGGATCCCCATGCGAGGCTCCACTGCTCTGCTCTCCACAAGAGCAGAGCAGCCTCCTGGGAGCAACATGGGCTGAAACTCACCTAAAAATCCAATTCAATTCAGTTCTTCACCCATCTTTCAAGCCCACTCAAAATTCTTAGATCCAAAATAGAAAGTGTATAAATAGGTGTTAGTTAGGATTAGAAAAAGAGTAGACTTTCATTTTTGAATTTTCATCTTTTGTCAACTTGAGAACTCATTTTTCATTTTCTGCTTTTGGAACCTCTGGTTTTTAATTTCCACTTTTTGTTTTTCTGCAATTAGCTTGAGAATTGGAGGAGAGAATTCACTTCTTCTTCCTCTGATCTTTTTGTTTTCTTTATTGGGTTTTGTTTGAGTCTTGAGTGTGAAGAATTGAGGAACTTCTGTGTCAATCTCCATTTAAGATCTCTTTTATTTTCCTACTGCATAATTGAGTTAAAATCTATTTCCTCTACTGCTGCAATCTTTAATTTCTCTTTAATTACTTTGTGAACATGGATCTAGGAAGGCAATTGAGATCTAGACTCTGCTATTTAGTCTCTGGAGTCCTGAGATCTAATTTTCTTTTTAGTTCTTCTACTGAACAGCTGCTGCAATTACATTTTCACTTTCTGTTTGAACTCTAGTTACTTTCAATTCATCCCTTGCTTTGTTAATTGCTGCAATTTACTTCTCTTGCTTAAATTCTGAATTCCCAGCCCCTCAATCCCTTTTTCATTCAAGCAATTTATATTTCTTGCACTCTAAGTTAGCGCAATTTACATTTCTTGCACTTTAAGTTTCAGTCATTTAATTTCTTGTTCTTTAAGATTCAGCACCTTTACTTTCAGTTCTCTTTAATTTCTGCAATTTATCCCTCTCCCTTTACATTTCCTGTTATTTACTTACTGTTGAATACAAAATCACGCAACCAATACTTGATTCGCTTGACTAAATCAACCACTAAACTAAAATTGCTCAATCCTTCAATCCCTGTGGGATCGACCTCACTCCATGAGTTTTATTACTTGATGTGACCCGGTATACTTGCCGGTGAGTTTTGTGTTGGATCAATTTCCACACATCAGCGACCGCGAGGCTGCCCTCGCGCTAATGGCACAAATCGATCCACGCGGTCCATCCGCGTCATTTCATAGAAGCGCTATCCGCCCGAACGCGTCACTCATGCGTCCGCGTCACCAGCGGTGCACAGCTTATCCAAATTAGCCAAATATCTTTTTTCTTCCCCAAATCTAGATCTTTTCTTTCCCTTCTTATTTCTTTCTTCTTTCCTTTCTTTTTTCTTTTTTTCTTTTAATTGGTGTTGGAAATTTATTTGGGTCATTATTCTCTATCTTTTGTTTGTGGATTATTGAGGATCTGTTGGGACAATTATATCACTTTTTCATGGGATTGCTTGCATGTTCAAGTTACTACTTTTCATCATATTTTCACCATGCATGCTCTGTGTTTGTGAAAACACCCATATGGCATTATGCACTACTTTTATGTTATCATACTTTAATGCCTGTTTTTCACAAAACCCATTTTATATTTTATTAATTTAATATAATTATTATTACAAACATACTTTTAGTTTGAAAAACTTGGTAATCTAACTTGGATATTGAATGCTTGATCTATGCTACTCATGCCTTTGCCAGCATGCCAATAACTACCTTGCATTTAACTGTCATTACATGCACTTGCTATATTTCCATTGATGAACTCCTCACATGTAGTCATGACCATGTGTTAACGTCATTCTTCATTACTGTGCATTGATTACCACCTTTTCTGTTATCTTCCTTGCTCCAACCCTTAACTTTAAAAGTTACTTTCTTTTTTCCTTTTCAGGATGGCCACCAAGAAAGGCAAAGAGAAAGCTACTCCCAAACCATCAGCAAGGAAAGGAACAACAAGAGCACTAGCTGCGGAACCACCCGTCCACTTGCACATCTTAGCATGCACCGAGGACGGTGCTATCTTTAAGTGTGGGGAGGTCGATACCGATCTCCATGGGTTAGTTATTTTCTGACTCAACACCAATGTTTAAACTTCTCTGTAGTTAGTTCTTGCATTTGCATGTTTGATTGCATTATAGTTAGATTTTGTGCATATTTTACCACCACTTGGTTGAAGTAATAAATTTCTTTTCAAGACTTTATTCTATAATATTTCACTAATTTAAATTAAAAATTAAAATTTTCTATGTGTTAAATTTGTTTGAAGTTGTATTTGGAACATGGTTTTTGAGCCAAAGAACACACAACCTGTGAGGTTTGAGCTTATTTATATGGTTACATTATTTAACAATAAATTTTTATTCTTGTGTGTTTTCTTCTCTATGATTGTAATCTTTATTTTGTTCCAATCTATATGTCCAATATTTAGTGTATTTACATACTTGCATATGATTGAGGCCATTACTTGTTTTTGCTCACTTATCCTAAATAAGCCTACCTTTTGCATCACCCTTGTTAGTCCCCTTGAGCTTTTTAATCCCCTCTTGTTCTATAAACCACATTACTAGCCTTAAGCAGAAAAACAAAATAAAAATCCCAAGTTGATTTCTTGGTTAGCTTAAGATAGATATTATGTATAATTTAAGTGTGGGGAATTTTATGGGAACATGGGATGATAGAAAAAAGTAGGGAATTGAATTGAATAAGTTATTTGAAAATTTGGGAAGCATGCTCATGTGAAATCAAAATAATTAAATTACCATGTGCATTGATAAGAAAAAAAATAAAAAATAAAAATAAAAAAATAAAATAAAATATTATTAAGTAATTAAATAAGGGGATACAATATATATATATATATATATATATATATATATATATATTACCCCGAATGCAAAATAAAAAGAATCAATGCACATGGGACAAAGTTCAAAAATAAGTTTGATACATGAGCATGTAATACAAAAGTGGAAAAATTTTGGGTAGCTAGGTAAAGCATTTTAAATTGTATAAAGTATCTATATGTTAGGTGAGATCTTAGACTAATCAAGGGTTCAATTATTAGCTCACTTAGCCATATATATGTACCCTTACCCTTACTTTAGCCCCATTACAACCTTGAAAAGGACCTCATGATGTTTGTATGTATACATTAAATATTTGTTGATTGGTTAGATGAAGAACAAAGTTTAGAAAGCATGATTAGAGAAGAATAGAGTGATTACCCTATACACTAGAGAGACTAGAGTGAGACATAAACTACCAGTGAGGGTTCAACGCTTGATTCTATGTTCCCTGCTTTCATGAGCTATCTTCTTCTTGCAAGTTATTTGAATTCTATTTTGTGATTTGAATTAGTGAAATTCAGTTCATATTTATTTTTGAAAGATTTATTTACTTTTTCACCAAGTAGGTAGAATCATTTTAGCATGTAGTTGCATTCACATTCATAGGTTGCATTGCATGAGTCTTGCCTTTCCCTACTCATTTATTTAGTCTCCTTGAGTTTAGCATGAGGACATGCTAATGTTTAAGTGTGGGGAGGTTGATAAACCACTATTTTATGGTTTATATTGTGTTTTATTGAGTGATTTTATCAAGCTTTTCACCCACTTACTCATATGATTTGCATGTATTTACAATTCCTTCCTAAAAATATCCTATGATTAATAACTTTCTTCCGAAGGACCTTTTTGTTGTATATTTTTATCTTCCTTCGTACCATTCGATGCCGTGATCTGTATGTTAAGTGTTTTAGGCTTCATAGGGCAGGAATGACGTAGGGAATGAAGAGGAAGCATGCAAAAATGGAAGGAACACAAGGAAATTGAGGAGATGACCAGCGAGAAGTCACGCGGTCGCATGGCTCACGCGACGCGAAATGGAAGAAATCAGAGTGACGCGTTCGCGTGCCTGACGCGAACGCGCGGATTGAAAGCTACACAAACGATGCGAATGCGTGGATGACGCTGATGGTGTTTTTGCGGAAAACGAATTTTCCAACACACAATTCCAACCGGCAAGTATACTGGGTCGCATCAAGTAGTAATAACTCACTTAGAGTGAGGTCGATCCCACAGGGATTGATGGATCAAGCAACGTTAGTGGGTGATTAGTTTAGTCAAGCTAACATTGAAGTGAAATTGAGTGAAATCGTAGCCAACAGAAAGTAAATTGACAAGAATTGTAAATGACAGAATGTAAATAGGCAGGAAGCTTAAAGAACAAGTAATGTAAATTGCAGGAACTTAAATGACAAGAAATGTAAATTGCAGGAAATGTAAAGGGAATTGGGTGCAGGAAATTTAAAGGAAAGCAATAAGCAGCACTTAGAATAATTGCAGAATAATTAAATTGCATGAAAAGTAAAAGGGATTGGGTGCTGGGAATTAAAACTTCAATAAGAAAATGTAAAATGCAGTCAAGCAAAGAAGTAAAAGATGAAGTAAGTGCAGCAGATTCAAACAGAGATGAAAATTGCTTGAAGAACAAGACAGAAAGAAACTTAGCTCAATTGTAAAATCTAAAAGAGGATTTGAGGATCCAAGAAGAGCAATGAACGCAGGAAGCAAATCTGGATCTCAATTCTCCTTTGCTCAGTCAGAAAATATATTGCAGAAGAAACTGAGGTTTAAAAATAGCAGAGAAGATTAAAACCCAATCCTTAGATCAATTGAGAGGAAGAGTGGAAGATGATTCTCAGAATTTGAATCAATGGAGCTCTTCAACCTCAATTCAAGATCCAAAACAGAAAAGCTAAAGTTGCAGAGGAAGAAGATTTAAAACAGCAAATGAATTTTGAATTATGCAGAAAGATTAACAAGAGATCTCAAGGTGGAATTGAAACAGAAGTTCTTCAATTCTCCACCCAAGATCCAAAACAAAAATGAAAACTAAGAGAGGTTTCTAATGGAGCTGCCCTCCCTTTCCGAGCTCTAATTGATGCCTTTATATAGGCTTTACAAAGTGAAAATGAAAATGAAATTAAAACAAATTACAATTAAAATAAAAATCCTAATCTAATTTATCCATGTGCCTTTGAGTGATGATGTGGGCTTTGCTTGCTTTGGATTTGAGGAGAGATGGGTCTTGGATGGCCTTGGTTCAATTGGTGAAGATTTGGGTTCAAAGGGAATTTGAATTGAATTTTGACCCATGGGTGTTCCCAGGAGGCTGCCCTGCCCTTGTGGAGGGCAGGGCAATGTTGCCTTGGTGTGTCTTGTGCGTGCACCACGTCCTTGACCGTGCCATGATGCGCTTGTGTGCGCCAAGCCTAAGCCTTTACTTCCTTGAAGGTATTGTGTTCGAACCTTGGTGAAAGCACTTGAGGAGCAATTTTTTTTCTTGATTTTCCATGAAGAGCACGACATTGCCCTGCTCTCCAAGAGGGCAGGGCAGAAAATTGAGCGCTACTTTGTTTTGGAGTGAGGCTCCAGCTTCGAGCCTTGGTGGAAGCACTTTAGTTTATTTTCGCTTATTTTTGGCCCTTAAAGATGCCTCTCGTTCTTGCCTCAATTTTATGCCAAATATGGATTGCTATATATCATTGGAAAGCTCTGAATGTCAGCCTTCCAACGCAACTGAAAGCACATCAATTGGACGTCTGTAGCTCAAGTTATAGCCCATTGAAGGAGGCATGGTCATGCTGTGAGCGCCCAGATTTTACCTTAGCGAAATTCTTGCTTCCAACCTCAATTTGCATCACGATTCTGCCCTGCCCTTGGCAAGGGCAGGGTAGTGTGCGTGCTGGTTGTTTTCCTCTTTAATTTGGTCATGGGCCACGCTTTTAAAAGCGTGGCCTAAGCCTCCAAAGTGTGCTCCAACTTCAAAGTGTGCTCCAAAGCTCTTTTTTTCTCCTTTTTTTGTGCTTCTTTGCTTCTTTTTCTTCTTATTTTCTACAAGATTTATAAAATTAAAATATCAAGAAAATATATCATTTAAGTACAAAAGCATTCAATATTTAAGCACAAATCATCAATTTCTTGTATGAAAAAGCATAGAAAAATAGGTATATGATGACTTGTCATCAGACGCGCACGCGTGATACGAAAAACGCTAAGTGACGCGATCGCGTGGACGATGCGGACGCGTGACGTGCGTGATCTGCAAAATTACAAAAGTCACTGGCAGAGATTCTGGGCCGCATTTCAACCCAATTTTCGGCCCAGAAACACAGATTAAAGTAAGGGAACATGCAGAGAGTCAACATGCTTTCATAATACACTTTTCATAGTTTAGATGTAGTTTTTAGTGAGGGAGGTTCTCTCCTCTCTCTTAGTTATTAGGATTAGGATTTTTAGAAATTAGGAATATTTTCATCTTCTTCAATTACAGGTTCAATGTTCCTTTTATTTGTTTTCTCAATTTAGTTTATGGATTTCTGTGTTCAACTCAACTTCTTTATTTAGCTATAACTGCCCATGTTACATTTGATATCTTTATCAATTCATGATTTTGAGGTATTTCAGTTTATTATTACTCTCTTTTATTTATGTTACTGTTGCTCCCAATCCGAAGACATTTTTATTCCAGTAGATTTACTTTTCTCCTTTTGGTCTTGGTTAAGAAATCAGTAACTCAGGAGTTATTAGACTCAACGTGATCGATAATCGCTATCTTTGCTAATTAGCTTGAACTTCTATAATCCCAATCTTTTTCTAGGAATTAACTAGGATTTGAAGATCAAACTAATTAGTCACTTGACCTTCCCTTGCACTAGCAAAGGTTAACTAAGTGGAATTAAGATTCAATTTTCATCATCATTGATAAGGATAACTAGGATAAGACTCCCGATTTCTCATACCTTGCCAAAAGTTTATTTTACAGTTATTTATTTATTTTACATGCCATTTAAATTATTTGTTCCTCATTTTTAAAACCCCGATTTACAATCTTCATAACCAATAATAAGAACACACCTCCCTACAATTCCTTGAGAAGACGACCCGAGGTTTAAATACTCAGTTATCAATTTTAAAGGGGTTTGTTACTTGTGACAACCAAAACATTTGTAAGAAAGGTTGATTGCTGGGTTTAGAAACTATACTTGCAACGAGAATTTATTATAACTTCTAAACCATCAGTCTTCAGTTCTTCAGAGCATATAAGGAAGGAGCAGCAAGAACAATTATACTGGGGAGAGGTGCGAAGTGCACTGGACAAAATAGGAGAGCAAGGCAAATGGCAACAGAAGAACTTAGCTGAATTCAGACATCTCTATGATGCTAGGACCATATCCAGGAGGCAGTACGACATCAACACACAAGCAAAGCTAAATCACTTGTGTAACGCTGTAGCCACTCTAAACCCAGGATACCCAACCTTCATGCAAGGGATGGAAGAGCTAAGTGCAAGACAAGAGGAAATCCTAGCCAAACATAAGGAAGATGAAAGAAATTACATAAGGAGGCTAGGATTTTGGAAGCCCAAGGATACTAAAGCTCAAGAAGGTTCCTCCAAGCCAGATGAAGGTGGCTCATCCCCTCCCAAGAAGAAGGACAAAGGGAAGGGGCCAATGAACTAAAGATGAAGCTGCTCAAGGTTGTTGAGTCATATGGTTGACACTTTCCAATTTCTGAATTCTGTTTAAGCTTTTGCTTTATTTACTTCTTGAATAATCATGCTATGATAGTTTATGTTTTATTCTTAGTTTAATTCCTGTTTAAAGTCTTTATGGTTTTTTTTACAAGAAAGAAAATGTCATGTATTTCAAGTCTTCATTTCAACTTAAATAAAAGTAGGGCTTGTCTCCATAAGAGTTACTGTGAGTTGTGCAAAAATAATAAGAGAGACCAGGGCCAAGAGGGATCATCAAACAAACTAAGAAACAAGAGACTAAGTGTAGAACCTTGGATGAACTAAAAAGAAAATGAGTCATGGAAAGCAACTAGTCCTAGAAGGTATAACAAAGGAAGACTAAGGGGTGTTCCTTGAATATCCATAGAACCAAGAGGTAGTAAGCAATAAAGACCCAAGGCTCAAAGCATCAACTACTGGGATAGAAAAAGAAACATTAAAAATCTCAAAAAGAAATAAGGATCCTAGTAGATGCTTGTGGTGAACATGTGTCAAGAAGAGACATGGGTAAGTAAATTCTTAGGGGTGTCTCAACACCCAATACCCTAAAACGAACTGGTTTGGGAGTGCTAATTGAAAGCCTAATTAAAGGGTTGTCTTGAGACAAAACACTTAGAGTCGTGGTCAAGAAAGCAAAACAACCCTTACTACTTCAAGATGACAATCAATAGAAAGGACCCCTGAAGCCTATACCTGAAGGAACCCTCAAGGATCCATGAGCTTCCCATGACAATTAAAACATTCATACATGTGCTGGACACTTAGTTTCACTCTTAATTGTATTGCAATCAATTGAAGCCAAGGCCTCAAGATATAAAGGTTTACTCACATTGATTTGCTTGGGACAAGCAAAGCTTAAGTTTGGTGTTGTGATGACTTGCATCATCTACCCTTCTTTCTTGCATAAAGAAGACCATAAAAGAGCACAAATCTCATTTGATCAGTATAATTCATGCATTATTTGATGAATATTATAGTACACTACTTTGAGATGAGTTGTGCTGAATTTCAGATGAAAAAGGCATCAAAAATGGGAAGAAGACAAACAAGAAGCTGGGCGTGTGAAACTGGCATGCCACTTGGAGTAAATGCCACAAAAAATGCACTGGCTTGGCACGCCAGGAGCTAAGCATGGCACGCCAGTAATAAATTCCAGAGGGGAAATCCAAGCATGCATGTGGGCGTGGCACGCCAGGGACTGGGCGTGCCACGCTAGTACAAAATTCTAGAGAGCAAAATGGAGGACACAAAAGGGGCGTGGCACACCTGACCCATCAACTACTATGGGCGTGCCACTTAAGCAAAGGGGCGTGGCATGCCAACTCACCATCTCAAGAAGAACCTCCACTATGGCGTGCCACTTGGTGTCGAAGGCGTGGCACGCCAGCTCCAAGAAGTCACTTGGGCGTGCCATTTGAGGGCCCAGACGTGGCACGCCAAGCTTGAAGAGTCCACAAATGCATGGGCGTGCCACTTGAGCAGCATGGCGTGGCACGCTGGTACACTAATCCAGAGAAGGAGCTAAAGGCAACTATAGACTGGGCGTGCCACTTGAAGTCGAAGGCATGGCTCGCCAACCTCTCAACCTCACTTAGGCGTGCCACTTGAGCAACCAAGCGTGGCACGCCAATGCACAAAGAGACCAAAGCAAGGGCTGGGCGTGCCACTTGGTATCGAAGGCATGGCACGCCAACCCAAGCATCTCACTATGGCGTGCCACTTGAAGGCCGAGGCGTGGCACGCCAACTACTTGAACAAGAGAAAAAATGGGCGTGGCACGCCAACCTTTAGGCGTGGTACACTGGTACAAGTTTCCAGAGAGGACGAAGGGGGTCAATTACATTGGGCGTGCCACTTGGTATCGAAGGCGTGGTATGCCACTCACTATTCTTCACTTAGGCGTGCCACTTGAGCGACCAGGCATGGCACACCAGTGTCATTTAGAGGGAAAAGAAGCATTGGGACGTGTCACTTGTGTTTGTGGCGTGGCACGCCAAACAGAGGAACCACTCACTCACAAAGGGGTGTGGCACGCCAGACCCTAGGCATGCCATGCTAGTGCAACTTTCCAGAGGAGCTTAGCCTAGCACACAGCAAGGGCGTGGCACGCCAGACCCTGGGCGTGCCACGCTAGTTCAAGTTTCCAGAGGCAAAGGAAAGTGGAAAAAGCAAAGGGCATGCCACTTGAGCTCGAAGGCGTGGCACACCAAGGTTGGCAAAGGGACGAGCATGCCATTTAAAGGATTGAGTGTGGCACGCCAAGCTAGTTTGAAGGGCACGTGACACGCCGGTAAAGCGCCAGCCACACGCCAGCTAAGAAGTCATGCTTATTGAGTGTTTTCTTTTTCCTCCAAAATGTAATTTTCCCTTTTAACTTTTGTAATTCTTTTATTCTACTAGGAGTAGTATAAATACCCCCAAAGAGTACTGAAGAAGGGGTTAAGCAGTTAGTTTTAGATCCACTTTTGAGTACTTTTCAAGCTATGAGTAGCTAACTTCCTTCTCATTGAGAGAGGGAGCTCTGTTGTACTTGATGGATTGATAATAGTGAAATTCTTTTTCTCTTCATCTTCTCTTTGATTTGCTAGAAGGAATTTTGTTCTTAATGCTTAGTATTCAATTATATTGGGAAAGAGATTGAATGAAATTGGATTTCATAGGAACCTTGGGAAAGGAAACATGAAACCATGCTTGAAATCTCTTCTCACACTTGAGTAGATTATGGGTTTTGGTGATGGGATACGTGACATATAATCCTCTCTCTACCTGGACCTATGAGGGTATGTGGTATAATCAGGAACCAAGCATATCTCTCTTCATGAGCAATTAGACCAAGGAATTGGCTATTGATCAAGATCTGAGAGATTGAGTCACCAAGGGATTGGGGATCAATCAATCATGATTGCCAAGAGGTCAATGAGTTGTATGATTAAATAGGATATAAGCTAGATTTGATCCAAAGAGACAACATCTTCCAATCTCAATGAATTTCCCCATTCTTATCTATCCATTTCTTTATAGCTTAATTTTACATTCAGCAATTCCCCACTCCCAGTTACATTCAAGTCATTTATGATTCAGCATTTTACATTCTGCAATTTCCTTTCTGCACTTTATAGCTTTTCTTTATATTATAGTCATTCACATTTATGTCATTTACAATTCTGCACTTCACAATCTTATTGATCTGCTTGACTAATTCATCAATCAATTAAAACTGCTTGAATTTTCCAATTTCTGTGGATACGATCCCACTCCACTATGGGTTATTACTTGGCGATAATTTTGGTGCGCTTGCCAAAAGAACTGATTCACTAATTTTTGAATGGGTGTGAATAAGAAACTCATCATTCTTCTCAGCTCTTGAATGGGTAGTGCACGAATTCCCACACTTCGTACAATTGTACCAGTAAGTGTACTGGGTCGTCCAAGTAATACCTGAGCAAGTCAGGGTCGATCCCACGAGGATTATGGTTTGAAGCAAGCTATTGTCATCTTGTAGATCTTAGTCAGGCGAATAGAAGAGTTGTTGGATTTGGTTGTTAGATCTTAACTAGGTTGACCTGTTTGTAATGATAAGAAGATGGTTAAGGCTTGGAGATGCTTCATCCTTCTGGATCAACTCTGGTCTTACTGTCTTCTTCAACTGTGAATGATTTCTTCTATGGTAGGCTGTATGTGATTGACGCCGGTTGAGAGGTCACCAATGCTCCTCCAGATCTGAACCCCATGATTAGTGTGGATCCATGCTGATTGAGGGTGAAGCTCCTACAGTTCATTCTCCTTCATGATCCTACTCAAAATGCCACAGACAAGGTCAAATATTCCAGATCAAAGAATACTGTGGTTTTGGGTTCTAGCCTCTACCACGAAGACTCTAATCTCCCCATACCTTGGCTAAACTGGTGTCTCGAGAAGTCCACAAGGAAGTCATGGATTAGTCGTCTAAGAGATGTATAATCAACCTAGTGGTTCAATGCTTTTCAGTTATGTATTCACACGAACCGAAGAAGAACACGGGTGGTTGTCAGGCACGCGGTCTTAGAGTGAAGAACGAAGATACATCTTAGAATAGAGAATCAAACACAAATTGAGAAAGAACAGTAGTACTTTATTAATCCATAAAACTCAGCAGAGTTTCTCCCCTCAACCTAAGAGGTTTAGAAGCTCATACTGATAGAAATTATAATCCTAATTGAAAATATGGTGTAAAGTGTCAAAAGGTAATGTAAAATATCCCTTAAATACTAAACTAATGACTAAATATTAAATAACAAGGGTAAAATAGTCTTTTAGTGCTAAAATCCACTTCTTGGGCCCACTTGGTGAGTGTTTGAGTTGAGCTTGATTGAGATCTACGTGCTAGGAGGGCTTTAGGCCATTGAACACTGGCTAGGGGCACCTCTTTTGGTGTTTGGACACTGTCTTCCTTTAGTGGGCGCTGGACGCTAGTCTCCCTTTGGTGGGCGCTGGACGCCTGGACTAGGGTAGATGGCTGGCATTGAACGCCAGTTTTGGGCCTTCTATTCTGAAAACAAGTATAAACTATTATATATTTCTGGAAAGATCTGAATGTTAGCTTTCCATAGCCATTTGAAACGCTCCATTTGAATATCTATAGCCAAAGAAGAGCTCTTTTGAGTGCAAGGAGGTCAGATCCAAACAGCATCTGCAGCACTTTCATTGCCTCTGAAACAGACTTTTGCTCCAGCTCTTCAATTTCAGCCAAAAAATACCTGAAATTGTATAAAAACACACAAACTCATAGTAGAATCCAACATTGTGAATTTAATACTAAAACCTATGAAAACTTAATAAAACTTGAATAAAACATACTAAAAACTATATGAAAATGATGCCAAAAAGCGTATAAATTGTCCGCTCATCAGAACACCAAACTTAAACTGTTGCTTGTCCCCAAGTAAATAAAAATAATGTAGGATAGAAAGAAAAGTAAGATATAATAGATCTCAGAGTTTTCAATGAAGCTCAGTTTCAATTAGATGAGCAGGACTTAGTAGCTTTTTGCTTCTGAATAGTTTTGGCATCTCACTATCCATTGAAACTCAGAAGTGTTGCCATCTTTAGGCACTTAGAATCCAGATGATTGACTCTCCTAGTTTAGTTATTTTTTATTCTTGAACACAGCTTTTTAGAGTCTTGGCCGTGACCCTAAGCACTTTGTTTTCCAGTATTATCACCGGATACATAAATGCCACAAACATTTTACTGGGTGAACCCTTTCGAATTGTGATTCAGCTTTGCTAGAATCCCCATATAGAGGTGTCCAGAGTTCTTAATCACACTCTTTTTGTTTTGAATCACGACTTTAACTGCTCAGTCTCAAGCTTTTCACCTGACACCTTCACACCACAAGCACATGGTTAGGGACAGCTTGGTTAAGCCGCTTAGGCCATAATTTTGCTTCCTTTAGGTCTTCCTAACTATTGATGCTCAAAGACTTGGATCCTTTTACCTTTGTCTTTTGGTTTAATGGATTATTGGCTTGTTCTGCTTTTTATTTTTCACTTTTTATTTTTTTCGCATGCTTATATATTTTTTTCTTTTTTTGCACATGCTTTTTCTTTTGCTTTTTGCTGTATTTTCTTGCTTCAAGAATCAATTTTTTTTATTTTTCAGATTACCAATAATACTTCACTTTCATCATCATTCTTTCAAGAGCCAACATTCTTAATTCCGCTTTCAAATACACACTGTTCATTCATAAATTCAGAAAACAAAAGCAATGCCACCACATCAAGGCAATTGAACTATTCTTATTATATAACTTGAAATTCATGTATCTCTTAATTCTTTTCAAATAATTTTTTTTAAGTAAGATGAGAGATATATGGAATATTTTATAACTTTAAGACATAGATAGAAATGATAATGCAATAAGAACAAGAGAACAGGCAATAAAACATAATAAAAATAGAAAAATAACATAAGAAAAGAGGATTACGAGAACGAATCCACCATAACAGTGGCGGCTAGTACTCCTCCTTGAGGATCCAATGTAGTGCTTGATCTCTTCAATGTCACGCCCTTGTCTCTATTGTTCCTCCCTCATAACTCTTTGTTCTTCCCTCATGGCTCTTTGATCTTCTCTTATTTGATGGAGGGTGGTGGAATGTTCCTAATGTTCCATCTTCAACTGATCTATGTTAGTGTTTAGTTCTCTAAGAAAAGTGTGCCATTGATCCCAATAGCTTTGAGGAGGAAAATACATCCCTTGAGGCATGTTAGGGATCTCATGTTGAGCCAGCTCCACATGCTCATGTTGTGGTTCATATGCCGGCTCTCTAGTATGGTCCATCCTACTTTTAGTGATGGGCTTGTCCTCCTCAATAGGAATGTCACCTTCTATGACAATTCCAGCTGAATTGCGTAGCTGACGTATAAGATGAGGAAAAGCAACCTTGCCTTAGTGGAGTGCTTGTCCGCCACTTTGTACAACTCTTGAGGTATCGCCTCATGTGCTTCCACCTCCTCTCCGAGCATGATGCAATAAATCATGATAGCTCGGTCTAAGGTCACTTCGGACAGGTTGCTAGTAGGGATGATTGACGTCGGGATTTTTGCCAGTAAAGAAGTTCATAAAAATAGTCGCGTTGTAGATATAGTCTCTAAACCGACAGAAATCCCTTCGTACAAACGTTTTGTTTGTCACAAGTAACAAACCCCTAAATAAATTGATAACCAAGTATTTAAATCTCGGGTCGTCTTCTCAAGGAATTGCAGGGAGGTATGTTCTTATTATTGGCTATGAAAAAGGTAAAATTGGGGTTTTTGAGAATTTAGGCAATGGGCACAAACATATTTTCAAAGCAATAAAAATAAATAAATAATTGTAAAATAAACTCTTGGCAAGGTATGTGAACTAGAGGTCCTATCCTAGTTATCCTTATCAATTGTAATGAGAATTGGATTTTTCTCCCACTTTGTTAACCTCTAACTATGAAGGTAAGTTAAGTAGATGAATTCCAATTTTCAATTAACAATGAGTTTGATAACTCAAGAGTCACCAATTAATCAACCACAGCCAAGAATGTAAAAAGCTAAATTAAAATTATAAATATCTGAAATACCTTCAATTCATTCAAAGCAATAAAATCTAACATGGAAAATATTCATAAGCCAATTGGGCAACAGGAAAATCCAAATTATTTATATCAATAAAGAAAACAATCATCAATCTGAAATATCTCAAATAACATTAATTAAGAAAATCAATCTAAACATGGAACATTGAAAATAAATAAAAATAAAGAACTTGGGATTAAGAGTCACTCCTAAAACTAAGAGAAGTCCTAATCCTAAGAGAGAGAGAGGAGAGAACCTCTCTCTCTAAAACTACATCTAAAACATAAAAGTGAATTATGAAAAGCCCGATTATGAATGGATACATTCCCCCACTTTATAACCTCCGGTCTATGCTTTCTGGACTTGGATTTGGGCCAAAAGGGGTTTAGAACTCGCTAGGGCGTGTTCTGTAATTTTCTGGTGCGTGGCCTCTGTCACGCGTCTGCGTGGGTCACGCGGTCGCGTCATTCGGAGCTTTTCCTTGCCACGCGGTCGCGTCAGTCATGCGACCGCGTCATGTGCATTCTGTTTAAGGCGCGCGGTCGCGTCAGTCATGCGGTCGCGTCGCTGAATCTTCGCTTCCGGCACGCGATCGCGTCGTCCATGCGATCGCATGGATACCAGTCTCCTTAAAGCTCCATTTTGCTTTCTCCTTTCCTTTTAGTATGTTTCCTTTTTCATCCCTTAAGTCATTCTGCCTTAGAAAATCTGAAACTACTCAACACACTAATCATGGCATCGAATGGAAATAAAGGTAATTAAAATAATTAATTTTCAAAGCTTAGGAAACATGTTTTTTTCACGATATGACATAATAAGGGAGGGAAAGTAAAACCATGCAATTAATGTGAATAAGTAGGTGAAGGATTGTATAAATCACTCAAATTAAGCACAAAATATCTCATGAAATATGGGTTTATCAACCTCCCCACACTTAAACACTAGCATGTCCTCATGCTAAATCCAAGGATAATAATTAAGGTTAAAGTGATGGAATGCAATGCAACCTAAATTAAATGCAACTAAATGCAAATTGTTTCTACCTACTTGGTTAAAAATAAATAAGTTCTTCAAGACAAATATGAACTGGATTTCACTAATTCAAATCACAAAATACAATACAAATAACTTGCAAGAAGAAGATAACTCATGAAAGCAGGGAACAT
This sequence comes from Arachis hypogaea, assembly GCF_003086295.3. Taxonomy (NCBI): domain Eukaryota; kingdom Viridiplantae; phylum Streptophyta; class Magnoliopsida; order Fabales; family Fabaceae; genus Arachis; species Arachis hypogaea. The sequence goes on along the minus strand of NC_092041.1, from coordinate 43,176,971 downwards.
AGAATTGAGCACTGAACCCTTGGTAGTGTATATCATTCTAACTTTCAAGTGTCTAGGGCCAATTCTCTCAATTCTCTACTAATCTTGCTTTCTATATCTTGCTATTCATCTAACAATCAACAAGAATTCAATGCACCAATACACAAATCAAGAGGTCTTTTAAGGGTTGTAATGGGGCTAGGGTCAAGGTAGGATTGTATTTGGCTAAGTGGACTAAAATTTGAATCCTTAATTAACTGAAACTTTCCCACCTAACTTAAACAATCTATGTAATCATAATACAACATCTAGCCATCCATTAATCATGTTTTCCACATATTCATGCATTCTAATTTTAAGTACAGTACATATGCATTGCCTTCACTACTTACTTTGGGGCATTTTGTCCCATTTTTCTTATTTGCTCTTTTTTTTTTGCATATGATTAATTTATTGAATGCATGAACATGTCCTAAACATTTTTTTCACGTTTTCAGAAAAATCTAACATACTCAATTCTCAAACCAGATGTTTCCAAACCCACTCTTTCCTACACTTAATTCATAAGCATTCTCACTAGTCTAAGCTAACCAAGGATTCAAATTAAGGACATTATTTTTTTTTCGCTTAGAGTTAATGATGTGCTAAAATAAAGAACAAAGGGGTAAAATAGGCTCAAAATTGGTTTGCAATAGATAATGAAAAGGTTAAGGCCATATGGGTATGTAAGCTCAGTGACACAAGGCCTCAATCATATAAGTGTATGCATATATTAAACAATGGAAATATAGAATCAAGCAAGACAAAGATCACAATTTTAGAGAGAAAAACACACACCAAAAATAAAATATTGGTTGATAAAATGCAACCAATCAAATAGGCTCAAAATCTCACTGGTTTTGTGTGTTCAAGCTTTAAACTATGTTCCAAAATAATATTTCTTCAAACAAGTGTAACAAAACAAAAAATTTAATTCAAATTAGTGAAATGCTCCAAAAGGTTTCTTGAAAAAGAAAATATTACTTTAACCAAGTGGTAAAATATGCAAAGATCAAACAAATATGCAAATGCAACAACTAATCTACAAAGAAAATTTAAACATTAGTGTTTGAGACAAGAAAGTACTAACCCATGGAGATCGGTAACGACCTCCCCACACTTAAAGAGTGCACCGTCCTCGGTGCACGCTGAGATGTGCAGGTGGACGGGTTGTTCCAACTGATGCTATTCTTCAAGATTTTTCAGATGGACTTGTTTGTCTCCCCATGTAAACGTCTTCCGATCTCTTCCTGGTGGCCATCCTGAAAGAAAAAGGGAAGGAAAGTAACCCAAAGCAAAGATAGAAAACAAATAAAACAGGGGTTGGTTAATGCCAAAAATAAGGGTCTCAATTACATGGTAGCTACAACATGTAAGAAAACAATAGAAGCCATGGCATACCAGTGGTGCAGAATATGCAACAATGGGGAAGAGAGTGGGGAAGGAAAGATAATATAAATTAAAAATCAATACAAAAGTAATACAGGTATAAAAGATTGGCATTGATTTAAATAAAATTACCTAACCAGAACAAGTCATAAGCACCAAGATAATACCAGAAAAGAAATAACAGTTGAATAAAAACATTTGAACACCAATGGTAAAAGAATAAATTTAGAAAAATAAAAATATTCAATGAATGAAAGTATGCAAATAAAATAAAATAAAATGAGAGGGAAAAAAGAGGAGAAGAAGAAGTAAATAAGAAAGGAGGGAGGAAAAATTAGGATTTGGAGGAGAGAAAGATAAGATATGTGGCAATTTTTAGGGTGAGCTGTGCGGCGCATGCGACGCGGCCGCGGAAGGCACGCATTCGTGTGGGTGCGCGTCAGGTAAGACGATGCGATCGCATCAGTCACGCGATCGTGTGACCCGTGTTGTGCTGCTGGCGCGAGTGCAGCCTCGCTCCAGCACAACTCTCTGTTCGATTCAATTTAATTGCCAAAATTGGGTGACGCGATCGCGTGGATGGCCATTTTTGGAAAACGATGCGGCCGCGTGGGGCACGCGGTCGCGTGGGAGGGCTCGGGCTTCTAGCACGAGTCCAGCCCAATTCCAGCACAACTTTCGGCCATGCACCTTTTTGACATCGAAAATCAGGGCACGCGGCCGAGTGGAGCATGCGGTCGCGTGGGAGGCCATTATGCCCATGTGACGCGGACGCGTCAGGGACGCGGTCGCGTGGGTTGATTCGTGCCAGTGGCACACCTCCAGCCACTCTCCAACGTGACTCTCTGTTCACTTTTATTTTTTCTTCACTCTCCCAGCGACGCGGATGCGTCGCTGATGCGATCGCGTCGCGTAGCGAAATTTTTTTTTTTGATTCAATATGCAGATGCAAATGCAATGCTTAATGTGAATGCTATGAATGATTCCAGGTTCAATAAAATAAAATAAATCTCAAAAACAAACAAAACTAAATAAAATTAAAATTTGCAAAATGAACGATCATACCATGGTGGGTTGTCTCCCACCTAGCACTTTTAGTTATAGTCCTTAAGTTGGACATTTGATGAGCTTCCTACTATGGTGGCTTGTGCTTATACTGATCCAGGAATCTCCACCAATGTTTGCATCTCCAGTAACCTCCGGGGTCCCAAACTAGGCGCAGAAAGCCTTCAAGTAAGTTAAAGCAAGTTACAAGGCCCCAAGAGTGTTGATTGTTGGAATGAATTCTGGGGTCCCAAACCTTGCTTTTGTACCCGTCTTCAAGTTGATTATCATGATTCCATCCGGGTGGTTCAGTTTTAGAATTCTCACTGAAGTGTCCAAACAACTTCCTAGACCCATTCAGTTGAGCCTTACACTAACCTTTGCATTTAAACTTTGAGCACACAACCATGTTGAACCTTGCTTGACAATTCTTATCACTGGTCATCTTCCTCTTACTCTTAATGCCGCAAAGAGCTCTAAGTTGACCATCCGTCTCCAGTAGCCCATATTCAAGTGGGATTAGAAAGCTATGGGATATGAATTTTACCCGATTGAATGTTGTGAAGGATGATGGCAACTTAGGGGGAGGGGTTTCCAACAACTTTTGCAAGGTAATTTCAAGCTCCACCCCCTTGTGCTCTTCTTTGACATCTTCTACCTCTTGATCAACCTCTACAAAATCTTCAACCATGATTTGCCTTGGAGGTTGTACGCTCTTCTCAACATCAACATCAAACATCGTGGAAGGAGGCTCTGTGACTGGACTTTCCAATGGAGGTATAGCATCTCTTAAGTCTGCAACCACTTCTTCCTTTTTAATAATTGCTGCTTTGTCCAGTTGTTTAAGTATAAAATCGTACTCATCCTCGATGTTTTTCTTTCTATGACAACTCTTTTCAACTATTCTGTCATCTTCAAGGGTCTCTCCTACCCTTACCCGTAGGGCCTCCTTTAGCTCTTTAGTAACATTGGGGGTTTTGAGAATTTAGGCAATGGGCACAAGCATATTTTCAAAGCAATAAAAATAAATAAATAACTGTAAAATAAACTCTTGGCATGGTATGTGAACTGGAGGTCCTATCCTAGTTATCCTTATCAATTGTAATGAGAATTGGATTTTTCTCCCACTTTGTTAACCTCTAACTATGAAGGTAAGTTAAGTGGATGAATTCCAATTTTCAATTAACAATGAGTTTGATAACTCAAGAGTCAGCAATTAATCAACCACAGCCAAGAATGTAAAAAGCTAAATTAAAATTATAAATATCTGAAATACCTTCAATTCATTCAAAGCAGTAAAATCTAACATGGAAAATATTCATAAGCCAATTGGGCACCAGGAAAATCCAAATTATTTATATCAATAAAAAAAACAATCATCAATCTGAAATATCTCAAATAACATTAATTAAGAAAATCAATCTAAACATGGAACATTGAAAATAAATAAAAATAAAGAACCTGGGATTGAGAGTCACTCCTAAAACTAAGAGAAGTCCTAATCCTAAGAGAGAGAGAGGAGAGAACCTCTCTCTCTAAAACTACATCTGAAACATAAAAGTGAATTATGAAAAGCCTGATTATGAATGGATGCATTCTCCCACTTTATAACCTCTGGTCTATGCTTTCTGGACTTGGATTTGGATTCACACTAATGTCATGGTTTTTCGTTACCCATGCATTAGCATAGAACTCTTGCACCATTAAAATCACAGACTCTTAGATGGGATTGGATAAGACTTCCCAACCTCTTCTCCAAATCTCTCTTCGGATTTTCGGATACTCATTCTTCTTAAACCTGAAAGGGACCTCAGGGATCACCTTCTTCTCTGCCACTTCTTCATAGAAGTGGTCTTGGTGGGCTTTGGTGATGAATCTCTCCATCTCCAAAGATTCAGAGGTGGCGGCTTTGGCCTTTCCTTTCCTCTTTCTAGAGGATTCTCCAAACTTGGGTTCTATAAGTGGAAATGGAAAGCAAAAAGCAACGCTTTTTCCACACCAAACTTAAAAGGTTTGCTCGTCCTCGAGCAAAAATAATGATAAGAGAAGAATAGAGTAGAAGAAGAAAATAGAAGAAGATAGAGGGAGAGAGGGAATTCGGACAAGGGGGCTTTTATGTGTAAGAATGGTGTGTGTATGAAGAGTTAGAATGAGGGTTATTTATAAGAGTGGACTAGGGTTAGGTTCGGTCATGGCTGGGGTAAATGGGTGGAAAATTTGATTTTGAAGTGGGTGAGGGTTAGTGGGAGTTATGATGGTTCTGGGAAAGTGATATAGATGTGATTGTGCTAGGGTTTATAGGGATGAGTGTATGGGAAAGTGTGAAAGGAAGAGAGAAGAAGTGGGGTAGGTAGACATGCTGTGGGACCCACTGGTCTTGAGAGGCTAGGGAATTCAGATTTCCTACCCTCTGCATTGGCATTTGAATGCCCAAGGTCTGCTCCCTGGCTGGCATTCAACGCCGGCGACACTCCATCCAGAGTGTTCTATTTACACTGCTGAACATTTCTGTCTTTGTTCTGACTCCTGCACATGATCATGAACCTAAAGAAATAACTTAAAGAAAAACAATTAAGGAATTAAAAGAAATAGAAATAATTAATTTAACGTCATTAGCTTGATGGTTAGCTCCTTACGGAGGTGAGTATGGGCTTAGAATTTTACCCCTTACAGTGAACTTTCTACCTGTCTTCTCATGAATGAGCTCCACATGCTCTAGAGACAGGACACTACTCATTGTATGTGGTATGACTAGTTTCTTGGTGAAGACAACTCTCATGCCAGGTGAGAGGCCTTCAGTGGGGACTTTCTTGTCCCTCTAGCCATTAGGTACTTTCTTCCTAGTACCTTTGTTCTCACTGCTTAGTAATGGCTGCCCAACACTAAACTGAGAATTGATGTTTGGGGGCTTAGTAAAGCTGTGCACTGAAAGAGATGGTTGGAATACTAAGTGTTGCACAATTATCTCTCTTTTAGGTAAGGAGCTAGGTTTGGGCATCTTGAACAAAATGTAGTCTTCCCCTATTTGGAAGACCATTTCTCCCTTTGCCACATTAATAATGGCATTTGCAGTGGCTAGGAAAGGTATTCGGATGATGATAGATTCATCCTCATCCTCTCCAATATCCAAGACTATGAAGTTTGCAGGGATGTAGTGGTCTTCAACCTTCACCAAGATATCCTCTACTAAGCCATATGGCTTTTTCATTGACTTGTCTACTATCTCTAATGAGTTATTTGCAGCTTGTTGATGAGTAGGTATTTTATATGCTTTTTGACATCATTTTCATATAGGTTTTAGTAGTTTTTGTTTAGTTTTTATTAAGTTTTTATAGGTTTTAGTGTTAAATTCACATTTTTTGATTCTACTGAATTTTTGTGTTTTTGTACAATTTTAGGTATTTTTTGGCTAAAATTGAGGAGCTGAAGCAGAAGTCTGATTCTGAGACAGAGAAAGCACTGCAATATATAATAGTCTATACTTTTCTTCGGATTAGAAGGCCTAAAACTAGTGTCCAACGTCAGCTTCCTACCCAAAATTGGCATCCAGCACCCAAAGAGCGGAGACCAATGTACAAACGCCTAGAGAGGACCACCTGGCTGGTGTTCCATGGCCAAGGAGCCTCATAGCACGTGGATCTCATCAAAGTTCAGCCCGAACACTCACCAAGTGGGCCCCATAAGTGGATTTTAGCACTAAATAGACTATTTTACCCTAACTAGTCATTTATTTAGTATTTAAAGTTGTTTTTTACATAATCACTGGTAGAGAGACATCACAGAGACTTTTACAAATTATTTTCATTTTATCATTGTTCTTACTTTCATTATGAATTTCTAAACCTCCTGGGTTGAGGGGAGGAGCCCTGCTGAGTCCTATGAATTAATAAAAGTATTATTGTTTCTTCTTCGATCAGTGTTTGATTTACTTCTAAGATATATATCCGATCTTTATCATGGTGAACAGGATGATCTGATAAATTATCTTTATTCATCACATTAAGACGAACGTGCCTGACAAACACCCGCGTCTACTTGGGTTCGTGTGAATACTTGGAAGGAAAGCACGAGCTAATAGCTATGTGTAAAACCTGGTTAATTAACGGCTAAATAACCCATAAATGAGAATTTATTCTAGAAAGCCCAAAATGTGATTTTTATGGCTAAATGTGATAGAGGAGACTGAGACAAGAATTTTGGTACCAATTTTATAGAAATCGGACCAAGATTGGACCGAACGGGCCAAACCAGGCAAACCGGACCCAAAATGGGCCCTTGGCCCAACTAAACTAAACCAAAACCCTAGTTTTCAGCATTCTCTCTCCTCACTAAACACACTCACATGCTGAAAATGGAGGCCATGGAGGGGAGAACTCTCTCTCAAGTTATTTCTCTCTCTTGATCTTCAAACCTCCATAACTTTTGATCTAGAGCTCCGATTGCCGCTTCGTTTGCGGCCACGCGTTCACCGCGGAGAGCTCTACAAAACCCATACAATCAATCTTGGGGTAAGCCACGTGTTTCTGTTCGAAATTTCAGCCCTTATTTTCGAGTTTAATGGGTGAAATATTGAGATTTTGGGCTCTTTGATGTTATAGGACCCAACTCTCTTGAAGGAGAAGGTTAATCTTGTCTCCTTGGACCATGGGTGTGGTAAGATTCTCAACCCTAGTGTATTTTATTGTTTTATGATGTTTGGGTTTTGAGATGTTGTGTATGGGTATGATGATTGTGGCTTAGGTTGTGTATATGTGAATATTGGAGCTTGATTGGTGATTTTGAAAAGCTTGAAAAAGGGATTTGGTGGTGAAAAATCTGTTCTTGGAGGTGTTGAGGCCTTGAGAGCTTGTGGATAAGTGATTTGGAAGTGCTCCGGTTGAGCTTGGGAAATCGGCTAAGGTATGGTTTCGGTTTCCCGTATCTAATATGTAATGTGGTAGGAAATACTTAGGCTAGAGGCCCTAAGATAGGCATTGAATGGTTGATGTTGTTGAATGATTGAGATATATGATGTGGTCATATATGTGATGATGATTATTGATGCCTTGATGGTATGATGTATGAGAAATATGCATGTTGTGATATATGCTTGATGATTGGTTATGGTTGAATTGTGGGTTGAACCATGTTGATGGTGAGTATGATATTGATTGTGTACAATGATGAATTATTGGGATTGGTGTTGTTGAAAATTGGCATGAGGGAGAGTATATGATATGCCAATATGTTTGAGTTTGAGCCACTTGGGTGAAGTGGGTTAAAATGATGAGATAGTGATGTTGTAAATTGTGGTAATGTGTCAATGTGTGAGTTGAGGAGGCTTGATGTTGAATTTGATATATTTTGATTGATTTCAAATAAAATGGATGAAATTGGCATGTTTTGATTGATTTTGAAAAGAGTTGAAAATGGCTTGTTTTGAAAATGGCATATTGTGGTTTTGTATGAAAATATGGTTTTTGGGCATACTTTGCTGGGACATAACTTGGACTACAGATCTCCGTTTTGTGCCAAATCTGTTTAGAAATGAAATTGGATCCGGGGAGTCCATGCCGTTCGAAGAACGGGTGAAAAACGATTTAAAATGAGGAAGTTATGTCCGTTGGAAGATTGGGGTTTAAATCTGTGAATTCTGCAGCTTTTAACTTAGAAAATTTTTAGCAGAATAACCCCTTGCGCGTAGGCGCACTTGGCGCGTATGCGCCGATCTTCCAGAAAGCGCCATCCACGCGTGCGCGTGATGTGCGCGGGCACGCCGATTGTGCTGCACCCAATGCCCAGCCATTTTCCAGAGAGTTATGCCATAACTGTGCCAATGTTGTGCCTGGGGCACGAGAACACCCACGCGTACGGGTGGTTGACGCGTACGCGTTGATTGGCAAATTTTTTTAATCCACGCATTAGCGTGCATGACGCTTGCGCGTCGATGAGTTTTTGAGGCCATCCACGCGTGCGCGTGGAGTGCGCGTACGCGTGGACCTGTTTTCATCCCAAAGTTGATTTTTGAGTTTTAAAATCCAAATCTCATACTTCTAAGCCTCCGATCTCACCATTTATGTCTTAAATCATTATGAGATGCCTAGCTATTAAAAAGGGGCTAGTGAATTAGGTAACTTGCGAGTGAAGCAAGGGAAAAATGAATGATCAATGAGGATCAAAGATGATTATATGAAATGCGGAGGATGGTGGTGGAAGTGTTTGTTATGCCATGGGCCGAAAGGTCGTAATTGTTAATGAAATGGCTGGTTATGGATTTAACCGTGAGCCGGGTGGCTGGTTATGGATTTTACCGTGAGCCGGAATGGCTGTGTATGATATGAATATTGGCTGGTTCTGGACTGAACCGTGAGCCGGATGGCTGATATGGATGTTGATCCATGGATGAGAATTCATGCATGTTTATGCTGAATTATTGATAATTGTGATTTGCACTTCCACTATTTGAGATACGAGTTTCCCTGGGTAGTAGCAGTGGCTAGCAACCACGTGCTCCAGGTTGAGACTTGATACTCTATTGACCCTATGTCGTAAGTGTGGCCGGGCACTGTGAAAGACTCGGATGAGCTCGCCCCCGTAAATATTCACCAGTGAGGGTGATGGATATAGATCATGATTATGATCAAGTTTATAACGAGTATAACTCGAGTTGGGGATGCGTGACAGAGGGACAGTCCAATGGTTAGCGACCAGGACTTGTCGGGTTGGCTCTATAACCGACAAGATGATATCATCAGCCACTAGGGACAGGCATTCATCATATGCATACTATGTGAATTGTTTGAGATTGCCTATTTGACTGCATAATTACTTGCTAATTGTCTAAATGCCTTAACTGTTCCTATTTGTATATTCTTTGTTTGATATAACTGTGTTTGCTACATTATGCTCCTGCTGGTGGTTGGGAGGTTTGAAGGAATTGGAAAGGGAAGTATTAGTTAGACTGAAGAATCCTTAGTCAGACGCCCTTTATGGTTTAGCCTATTATAAGCTTTGATATTATCTGGTGGAGGTTCTAGGATTGCCTTCGGCTTTCCTCTATTATTATGTATTATATATGTGGAAGCTGTCACCACGCTGGGGACCTCTGGTTCTTACCCATGCGGATTTTATGGTTTTCAGATGCAGGACGTGAGGTTTCCCGCTGAGGCATGCTAGAGACTTCTAGATTTGCGAAGATCCTTTGTTCTCGGGGCTAAGTTTTGGTTTATATGTTTTGCTTAGATACTTTTATCTCCATTAAATAATACAAACTGAGATGACTCCTCTTATGGGAGGTTTTGGAGAATAGGTTTCTGTTTTTGTGTCCCTTTGGGTTTCCTTTGGGGTTTTCCTTATTTTTATCATATGTATATATTGCTATGGTCGGACCGGTTATCTTCGCTGCCGGATTTTGAGTCTTGATATTCCTGTTTTTGACACTCCTTTGTATATATATAATCACGCGTTGGTTATCCTTGTTCGTTACGTTATCGATCGGAGTGTTGCGCTTTCGAGTTGCGATTTTTGTTTACCCCTTTTTTCTACAAAGGCTCTTAGTTATAATCAATCATTCATACTACTATACGTACTAAATTTTTATTTTAGAGGTCGTAATACCTTGCCATCTCTGAATTATGACTTAAGCATAAGACTCTGTATGGTAGGGTGTTACATTATGGTATCAGAGCAGTTCGTTCCTGTAGAGCCTGAGGGATGGACTGACTATGCTTCTATGCATTCTCTGTATGTGTGTTATGTGCTATTAGTATATCTGCTTGATATAATTGGCATAAACGTTCATGAGCATGCATTTGGGACTTTGAAGTACTAGACTTCCGATATTGAGACTGATCAACTTAATATCGATTGTTTGGTATGTATAGGAACCCGATGGCTCCTCGTGGATGCGGTAGAGGTAGTGCGAGAGGTCGTACGAATGCTCGTGCACCGGAGAATAACCCTAATGACCCGGTGAACCTTATGACTGCGTTGGAGAACATGGCTGCTGCTATGCAAGCCACTACTGAGGCTCTTGGTCAACAGATTAATAACCATGGTAATGATGGAGGTGGAGTTCAGGGCCCGATGACACTAGCAAACTTTTTGAAGGTTAATCCACCTAAGTTCAAAGGAACTGCTAGTCCAACTGAGGCTGATACATGGTTTCAGGCTATAGAGCAAGCACTGCAAGCACAAGTGGTACCTGAAGGGCAGCGTGTCGAGTTTGCTACCTATATGCTCACAGGTGAAGCATCACATTGGTGGCAAGGTATCCGACGTCTTCTGCAGCAGGGTGATGACTATATCACTTGGAATGTCTTCCAAGAGGAGTTCTATAAGAAGTACTTTCCGACTTCTACTGGGACGGCTAAGGAACTTGAATTGTTACAGTTGAAGCAGGGTACTATGTCCATATCAGAGTATACTGACAAGTTTGAGGAGCTGTTCAGGTTCTCTCGTATGTGCCAAGGGACTCCTATGGAATATGAGGAATGGAAGTGTGTTAAATATGAAGGAGGACTCCGGAGCGATATTTTCAGTTCAGTGGGACCAATGGAGATTAGGACCTTCTCCGAGTTGGTAAACAAGTGTAGGGTTGCTGAAGAGTGTGTAAAAAGGGCAACCGCTGATAAAGGGAGTCACAAAGGATCTTTCCTACAGAACCGAGGGAAGAGCTTTGCACCTAGAGGTCCGTCTTTCAAGAGGGGAAGCTCTTTCAAGAGGCCCAACAACAACAACTCCCAAGGAAAAAGGTATTGGAAGCAGCCTCAGAATGATCAAGCTTGTACTAGATGTGGGAGTCACCATCCGCGAGCACCATGCAAGGCCGGATAGGGTTTGTGCTACAATTGTGGAAAGGCGGGGCATAAAGCCGCAAATTGTCCTGAGAAGCAGAGACAAGGTGCTGGGAAGGCACAACAGACTGGTCGAGTGTTCACCACTTCAGCTATAGGTGTTGAGGGATCTGAGACACTCATTCGAGGTAACTCTGAAATAGCTGGTCAAACCTTAAATGCTTTATTTGATTCGGGAGCATCACATTCATTCATTAGATTTGAGAAAGCCCATGAGTTAGGATTGAAGATCGTAACCTTAGGTTATGATCTAAGAGTGTACAATGCTACCCATGAAGCCATGGTAACTATGCTAGGATGCCCGGAAGTTTCCTTTAGGTTCAAGCAGCGTGATTTTGTTCATAATTTAGTCTACTTGCCGATGATCGGTCTTGATCTTATCTTGGGATTGGACTGGTTATCTAAGAACCATGTTCTGCTTGATTGTTCTACAAAGTCGGTGTACTTTATGCTGGAAGATACAGAAGGGCCGGTCTGGTGAATAATTATTATTTGAATTCGATGATGGTGAATGATGTGTGGAAAACGATCCAACACAAAACTCACCGGCAAGTGTACCGGGTCGCATCAAGTAATAATAACTCACATGAGTGAGGTCGATCCCACAGGGATTGAAGGATTGAGCAATTTTAGTTTAGTGGGTGATTTAGTCAAGCGAATCAAGTTTTAGTTGAGTGATTTGTGTTTAACAGAAAGTAAATGACAGTAAATGTAAAGGGGGAAGGGAGAAGTGCAGTAAATTGAAGAACAGAATTGTAAATGTGTAGAATCTTAAAGAGCAAGAAAGTAAATGACTGAAACTTAAAGTGCAAGAAACTTAAATTGCGGTAACTTAAATGGCAAGAAAGATAAACTGCTAGAAAGTAAAAGGGAATTCAGGAATGGGATTGCAAGATCTAAACAAAACAGAAGTAAATTGCAGCAAGAGATTGAGCAGAATTTAAATCAGGAGCAAGTAGCATTCAAACAGCAAGAAAATAAGATGCAGCAATGGTTCACAGAAGAACCCAAAATGAATTGTGATCTCAGGTTCCCAAGGGCTTAGGTATCAGAGCCTAAAACCCAATTTCCTTCCCAGATCTGAATTCACTAAGCAATTGACAGAAAATTAAAGAAGGTGTAATAGAAGAACAGAATTGGAATTCAATTATGCAGAAAACAAAGTGCAAAGAGTTTGAATGGGAATTGGGACAGAATTTCCCCAATTTCACACACCCAATACTCAGAAAACAGAAGAGTAGAATTGCCCAAGAGAAGTGAGGAAGGAGATCAATCAATTCTCCTTTGATCCTCTTGGTGCTCGGACAAATCTCTCAAGAAAGCTCAAAGACAAAAGTTAAAAGCTCAAAATGAAAGCAAAATTTCAAAGCTCAAAGTAAAGGTAGCTAAAAAGGTCCTAATTACATCAAACTAAGTCCTATTTATACACTTTCTATTCTTGGATAAAGGGATTTGGATGGGCTTTTAGATTGGTGAAGAAATGAATTCAAATGAATTTTTAATTTGAATTTTGGCCCAAAAACCACTCCCAGGAGGCTGCCCTGCCCTTGTGGAGGGCAGGGCAGAAAATTGATGCTTAGTGCTCAAATTTGGTGCGTCTTGGTGCTGCGTGGTGCTGCGTGGTGCGCGTCTTGGTGCGTGTCTGGTGCGCCAGAGGCTGCCCTGCCCGCGCCAAGGGCAGGGCGGGAATGTTGGTGCTGCCAGATTGAGGATTGCGTGCGGATGGTGCTGCCAGATGCGAAGGTTAGTGCGCCAGGAAAGGAAATTGGCGCGCCAGAGTGAATTGGTGCGTGGGATGCTGCCCTGCCCGCGCCAAGGGCAGGGCAGGAACGGGTTGGTGCGCCAGAGATGGAACGCGCGCGCCAGATGCTGCCAGGACGAGATTTTGGTGCGCCAGGAAGCAAAGTTGGTGCGCCTAGTTCAATTGCTGCCCTGCCCGCGCCAAGGGCAGGGCAGGGTTCCTTCCTTCACGTCTCGGGTTCGATCCTGGGAGAGAGCAAACACGCTAATTATTTTCTTGGTTTCTTGGCACGCTAGTCACCCTTAGTCTTTGGCTTCCTCATGGTTCTTTGTTCGAACCTTGCATCATGCATAGTTGATATTTTCCTTTTGATTTTCTTCCTCATGGAGCCCGATTCTGCCCTCCACAAGGGCAGGGCAGACTTTGCTTCTCTTGGTTCCAAGGCATCAATTTGTGCTCTGCCCTTGGAGTGGGCAGGGCAGAGTTGCCTATGCTTGCTTGGTCACCTAATGCTGCTCTCCTAGAGGGCATTCTGCCCTTGTGGAGGGCAATGTTGCTTCCCCATTGTGATGCGGCACGCTTCTCTCCTCTTTGGCCACGCTTTCCTTTTCTTGTGTCACGCTTCTTAGGCCACGCTTTTCATTTTCTTTTCTTTTCTTCACCTATAATAAACCAAACAACCACTCAAAGTATCACTAAATTCAAGAGGCTTATAAATCAATTAAAATGCAATCAAAATTAGCTCAAACCTCAATGATTAACATTAAATTCATGGTGGTTGCTTGATTTAAAGAAGTTATGCATTTTCACACCAAATCACTTACTTAGGATGCAAGAAAGTGCATAAATGCTAACAAAACAAGTGAAATTAGCTTGGAAAATGGGTATATGATGACTTGTCATCAGTGAACTGTTCTGGAATCGAATGTCAGGGTATCCTGTTGTTAACCGCGGGTGTTTCGGGTGATGATCAAAGGTTGGAACAGATTCCGGTTGTGTGTGAGTTTCCAGAAGTGTTTCCCGATGATATTGATGAGTTTCCACCTAACCGAGAGGTTGAGTTTGCTATTGAGTTGGTACCCGGGGCGGGACCAATCTCAAGTGCTCCTTATAGGATGTCACCGTTAGAGATGAACGAGCTAAAGTCTCAGTTAGAGGATTTGTTGGGAAAGAATTTTATACGACCAAGTGCCTCTCCGTGGGGTGCTCCAGTGTTACTGGTGAAGAAGAAGGATGGGAGTATGCGGCTCTGTGTGGATTACAGGCAGCTAAACAAGGTCACAATAAAGAATAAGTACCCATTGCCGAGAATTGATGATCTCATGGATCAGTTACAAGGAGCTGGAGTTTTCTCCAAGATTGATTTGCGATCCGGTTATCACCAGATAAGGGTGAGGGGTGAGGATATCCCTAAGACCGCTTTTAGGACTCGTTATGGTCATTACGAGTACACTGTGATGTCTTTTGGGTTGACGAACGCTCCTGCAGTGTCTATGGACTACATGAATAGAGTTTTCCGTCCGTTTTTGGATAAATTCGTTGTTGTCTTCATTGATGACATACTGATTTATTCCAAGACTAAAGAAGAGCATGCGGAACATTTAAGGACCGTGTTGCAGATTCTAAAGGAGAAGAAAATCTATGCAAAACTGTCTAAGTGTGAGTTTTGGAAGAGTGAGGTGAAGTTTTTGGGCTATGTGGTGAGTAAGAAGGGAATAGCCGTAGATCCAACTAAGGTGGAGGTTGTGATGGATTGGAAGCAACCAACCACAGTAATGGAGATAAGGAGTTTTCTGGGTTTAGCTGGCTATTACCGAAGATTTATCAAGGGCTTTTCACAGATAGCTTTGCCAATGACAAAGTTAACCCGCAAAGACACTCCGTTTGTTTGGACTCCTGAGTGCGAGGAGAGCTTTTAGGCATTGAAGAAAAAGTTGACCACTACACCTGTGTTAGTGTTACCCGAGCCAAACGAGCCTTTTGAGGTGTATTGTGATGCCTCGTTGAAGGGTCTAGGGTGCGTGCTGATGCAGCATCATAATATGGTGGCGTATGCCTCACGACAGTTGAGAACGCATGAAGTGAATTATCCTACACACGATTTGGAACTCGCTGCGGTTGTGTTTGCCTTGAAGGTATGGAGGCATTATCTCTATGGGGTTAAATTCCAAGTCTTCTCCGATCACAAGAGTTTGAATATCTCTTTGATCAGAAAGAGCTTAATATGAGGCAGAGAAGGTGGATGGAATTGTTGAAGGACTACAACTTTGAGTTGCATTACCATCAGGGAAAGGCGAACGTAGTGGTGGATGCGTTAAGTCGAAAGTCATTATATGTGGCTTAGATGATGCTTCAAGAGGAGAAGTTGCTCAAGGGATTTGAGAGTCTGAAAATTGGTGCTCGAGAAGTATCCGGAACTTTGTGTTTGAGCCGATTAGAAATCTCAAGTGACTTTAAGTCCGAACTCCTAAAGGCTCATCAGAATGATGAAGCTTTATGGAAGGTGTTACCGGCTATTGAGCAAGGAAAACGGTGGAGAGTGTCGGAAGAAAAAGATGGGTTATGGAGATTCAAGGGTAGGATCATTGTGCCGGATGTTGGCACTTTGAGGCAAGATATTTTAAAGGAGGCACACAAAAGCGGATTCTCCATTCACCCGGGAAGTACTAAGATGTACCATGATTTAAAGGTGATGTTTTGGTGGTCGGGTATGAAGAATGATGTGGCGGAATATGTTTCAAAGTGCCTAACTTGTCAAAAGGTAAAGATTGAACATCAAAGACCTTCCGGGATGTTGCAACCATTAGAGATTCCACAATAGAAGTGGGAAAGTATTGCAATGGACTTTGTGTCGGGATTGCCAAGGACTAGGGCTGGTTTTGATGCTATTTGGGTGATTGTGGACCGACTGACGAAGTCAGCTCACTTTTTTACCCATTCGGATGACTTACACCCTTGAGGAGCTAGCACGGTTATACATAAAGGAGATTGTGAGACTTCATGGTATACCTGCTACTATAATCTCTGATAGAGATCCTCGTTTCACTTCAAGGTTTTGGGGTGCATTTCAGAAAGCTTTTGGAACCCGATTAAGCTTGAGCACGGCTTACCATCCTCAAACAGATGGTCAATCCGAGAGGACGATCCAAACACTAGAGGATATGTTGAGAGCTTGTGTTTTGGACCAACCAGTGAGTTGGGATCGGTATATGCCATTAGTGGAGTTTGCATACAATAATAGTTATCATGCGAGCATCGGAATGGCTCCGTATGAGGCCTTGTATGGGAGGAAATGTCAATCTCCGCTATGTTGGTATGAAGCTGGAGAGAAAAGCTTGTTGGGGCCGGAAATGATAGCTGAGACTACTGAACAAGTCAAGAAAATCCGTGATAGGATGCTTACGGCGTAGAGTCGTCAAAAGAGTTATGCCGATCAGAGGCGAAAGCCCTTAGAATTTGAGGAAGGAGATCATGTTTTCCTTACGGTTACTCCGACTACAGGAGTAGGTAGGGCGATTAAGGCAAAGAAGTTGAATCCTCGATACATTGGTCCATTTCAGATCCTGGAGAGGATTGGACCGGTGGCGTATCGGATGGCTCTACCACCTCATCTTTCGAGTCTACACGACGTATATCACGTGTCGCAGCTTCGGAAGTACACTCCTAATGCTAGCCATGTGTTAGAACCTGAGTCGGTTCAGTTGAGGGAAGATTTGACGCTTCCAGTGGCTCCGGTCAGAATCGATGATACTAGTATCAAACGGTTGCGTGGAAAAGAGGTTTCATTAGTCAATGTGGCATGGAGTCGAGGCGGTGTTGAGGAACACACTTGAGAACTCAAGTCGGAGATGCGAACGGACTATCCGCATTTATTCTCAGGTAATTGCATTTGAATTTTGTGGGCAAAATTCTCAATTAGGTGGGTAGAATGTAAAACACGGTTAATTAACGGCTAATTAACCCATAAATGAGAATTTATTCTAGAAAGCCCAAAATGTGATTTTTATAGCTAAATGTGATAGAGGAGACTGAGACAAGAATTTCGATACCAATTTTATAGAAATCGGACCAAGATTGGACCGAACGGGCCAAACCGGGCCAACCGGACCCAAAGTGGGCCCTTGGCCCAACTAAACTAAACCAAAACCCTAGTTTTCAGCATTCTCTCTCCTCACTAAACACACTCACATGCTGAAAATGGAGGCCATGGAGGGGAGAACTCTCTCTCAAGTTATTTCCCTCTCTTGATCTTCAAACCTCCATAACTTTTGATCTAGAGCTCCGATTGCCGCTCCGTTTGCGGCCACGTGTTCACCGCGGAGAGCTCTACAAAACCCATACAATCAATCTTGGTGTAAGCCACGTGTTTCTGTTCGAAATTCCAGCCCTTATTTTCGAGTTTAATGGGTGAAATGTTGAGATTTTGGGCTCTTTGATGTTATAGGACCCAACTCTCTTGAAGGAGAAGGTTAATCTTGTCTCCTTGGACCTTGGGTGTGGTAAGATTCTCAACCCTAGTGTATTTTGTTGTTTTATGATGTTTGGGTTTTGAGATGTTGTGTATGGGTATGATGATTGTGGCTTAGGTTGTGTATATGTGAATATTGGAGCTTGATTGGTTATTTTGAAAATCTTGAAAAAGGGATTTGGTGGTGAAAAATCTGTTCTTGGAGGTGTTGAGGCCTTGAGAGCTTCTAGATAAGTGATTTGGAAGTGCTCCGGTTGAGCTTGGGAAATCGGCTAAGGTATGGTTTCGGTTTCCCGTATCTAATATGTAATGTGGTAGGAAATACTTAGGCTAGAGGCCCTAAGATAGGCATTGAATGGTTGATGTTGTTGAATGATTGAGATATATGATGTGGTCATATATGTGATGATGATTATTGATGCCTTGATGGTATGATGTATGAGAAATATGCATGTTGTGATATATGCTTGATGATTGGTTATGGTTGAATTGTGGGTTGAACCATGTTGATGGTGAGTATGATATTGATTGTGTACAATGATGAATTATTGGGATTGGTGTTGTTGAAAATTGGCATGAGGGAGAGTATATGATATGTCAATATGTTTGAGTTTGAGCCACTTGGGTGAAGTGGGTTAAAATGATGAGATAATGATGTTGTAAATTGTGGTAATGTGTCAATGTGTGAGTTGAGGAGGCTTGATGTTGAATTTGATATATTTTGATTGATTTCAAAGAAAATGGATGAAATTGGCATGTTTTGATTGATTTTGAAAAGAGTTGAAAATGGTTTGTTTTGAAAATGGCATATTGTGGTTTTGTATGAAAATATGGTTTTGGGCATACTTTGGTGGGACATAACTTAGACTACAGATCTCCGTTTTGTGCCAAATCTATTTAGAAATGAAATTGGATCCGGGGAGTCCATGCCGTTCGAAGAACGGGTGAAAAACGATTTAAAATGAGGAAGTTATGTCCGTTGGAAGATTGGGGTTTAAATCTGTGAATTCTGCAGCTTTTAACTTAGAAAATTTTTAGCAGAATAACCCCTTGCGCATAGGCGCACTTGGCGCGTATGTGCCGATCTTCCAGAAAGCGCCATCCACGCGTGCGCGTGATGTGCGCGGGCACGCCGATTGTGCTGCACCCAATGCCCAGCCATTTTCCAGAGAGTTATGCCATAACTGTGCCAATGTTGTGCCTGGGGCACGAGAACACCCACGCGTACGCGTGGTTGACGCGTACGCGTTGATTGGCAAATTTTTTTAATCCACGCATTAGCGTGCATGACGCTTGCGCGTCGATGAGTTTTTGAGGCCAACCACGCGTGCGCGTGGAGTGCGCGTACGCGTGGACCTGTTTTCATCCCAAAGTTGATTTTTGAGTTTTAAAATCCAAATCTCATACTTCTAAGCCTCCGATCTCACCATTTATGTCTTAAATCATTATGAGATGCCTAGCTATTAAAAAGGGGCTAGTGAATTAGGTAACTTGCGAGTGAAGCAAGGGAAAAATGAATGATCAATGAGGATCAAAGATGATTATGTGAGATGCGGAGGATGGTGGTGGAAGTGTTTGTTATGCCATGGGCCGAAAGGTCGTAATTGTTAATGAAACGGCTGGTTATGGATTTAACCGTGAGCCGGGTGGCTGGTTATAGATTTAACCATGAGCCGGAATGGTTGTGTATGATATGAATATTGGCTGGTTCTGGACTGAACCGTGAGCCGGATGGCTGATATGGATGTTGATCCATGGATGAGAATTCATGCATGTTTATGCTGAATTATTGATAATTGTGATTTGCACTTCCACTATCTGAGATACGAGTTTCCCTGGGTAGTAGCAGTGGCTAGCCACCACGTGCTCCAGGTTGAGACTTGATACTCTATTGACCCTATGTCGTAAGTGTGGCCGGGCACTGTGAAAGACCCGGATGAGCTCGCCCCCGTAAATATTCACCAGTGAGGGTGATGGATATAGATCATGATTATGATCAAGTTTATAACGAGTATAACTCGAGTTGGGGATGCGTGACAGAGGGACAATCCAATGGTTAGCGACCAGGACTTGTCGGGTTGGCTCTATAACCGACAAGATGATATCATCAGCCACTAGGGACAGGCATTTATCATATGCATACTATGTGAATTGTTTGAGATTGCCTATTTGACTGCATAATTACTTGCTAATTGTCTAAATGCCTTAACTGTTCCTATTTGTATATTCTTTGTTTGATATAACTGTGTTTGCTACATTATACTCCTGCTGGTGGTTGGGAGGTTTGAAGGAATTGGAAAGGGAAGTATTAGTTAGACTGAAGAATCCTTAGTCAGACGCCCTTTATGGTTTAGCCTGTTATAAGCTTTGATATTATCTGGTGGAAGTTCTAGGATTGCCTTCGGCTTTCCTCTATTATTATGTATTATATATGTGGAAGCTGTTACCATGCTGGGGACCTCTGGTTCTCACCCATGCGAATTTTGTGGTTTTCAGATGCAGGACGTGAGGTTTCCCGCTGAGGCATGCTGGAGACTTCTAAATTTGCGAAGATCCTTTGTTCTCGGGGCTAAGTTTTGGTTTATATGTTTTGCTTAGATACTTTTATCTCCATTAAATAATACAAACTGAGATGACTCCTCTTATGGGAGGTTTTGGAGAATAGGTTTTTGTTTTTGTGTCCCTTTGGGTTTCCTTTGGGGTTTTCCTTATTTTTATCATATGTATATATTGCTATGCTCGGACCGGTTATCTTCGCTGCCGGATTTTGAGTCTTGATATTCCTGTTTTTGACACTTCTTTGTATATATATAATCACGCGTTGGTTATCCTTGTTCGTTATGTTATCGATCGGAGTGTTGCGCTTTCAAGTTGCGATTTTTGTTTACCCCTTTTTTCTACAAAGGCTCCTAGTTATAATCAATCATTCATACTACTATACGTACTAAATTTTTATTTTAGAGGTCGTAATACCTTGCCATCTCTGAATTATGACTTAAGCATAAGACTCTGTATGGTAGGGTGTTACACTATGTTTATACATCTCTTAGACAGTTAATCCACAGCTTCATTGGGGACTTCTCGAGACACCAGTTCAGCCGATTTCTAAGGAGATTAGGGTCTCCGTGGTATAGGCTAGAATCCAAAGAAGCAGCACTCTCTGATCTGGAACATTCGACTTTGTTTGTGGCATTTTGAGTAGGATCGCCAAGAGAATAACATGCTAGATCTTCACCCTTCGTCAGATTGAATGACCACGGGTAATGTCATTCATTTTGTAGCAGAGGAGATCAATGACCATGGGAAATGGCCTTGATCACTTACAACCTGCCATAGAAGACGATCATTCACAAGCAAAGAAGACAGTGGTACCATAGTTAATTCAGAAAGACAAAGCAACTCCAACTCTCAAATCTATTCCTACTATTACTTTAACTTTATTACAATTCAGTGTTCATTTTACAATCAACAACCTTTTGATCTGCCTGACTAAGACCTACAAGACAACCATAGCTTGCTTCAAGCCATAATTCTCGTGGGATCGATCTTGACTCACTCGGGTATTACTTGGATGACCCAGTGTACTTTCTAGTACTGCTACTGTACGAAAAATGTGGGGTTTGTGTACATGCGCACCACTTGTACCTCAAAGATTCTCAGCTTCTTCATTACAGAGAGTGTCATGAGCTTTATGCTTGACCCTAGGTCACACAGAGCCTTCTCAAAGGTTATGGTGCATATGGTGCAAGGAATTAGGAAGCTTCCAGGATCCAGAAGCTTCTGAGGTAGCTTCTGCTAACCCAAAGCGAGGGATTACTCACTGGCGTTTAACACTAGGCTCTTGGCCATTTTGTGCGTTGAACACCCAGTAAGGGCTTCTTCGCTGGCGTTCAACGCCGGCTTTGGTGCCAAGTTGGGCGTTGAACGCCCAGTGATATGCTCTTCACCAGCGTTCAACGGCATCCCAATCCCTTCAAATTCGGCCTTAGCCTTTGTGGAGATGGCCTTGCACTATTCTCTTGGGTTCACTTCAGTGTTACTAGAAAGAGTATTAGCAAGAATCTCAGGGATCCTCTTGCTCAGTTGACCAACTTGTACCTCCAAATTTCTAATGGAGGACCTTGTTTTAGTTGTGAAACTCTGAGTGGTCTTAGAGCAGTTGGAGACTGTAGTAGCTAAGTCAGAAAGGCTCTGCTTAGGAGTCTCCATATTCCCTTGAGAAAATGGAAATGGTGGTCTATTGTTGAACCTGTTTTGGTTCCATCCACTTTGATTATTGTTGAAGCCTTATTAAGGCTTCTGTTGATCCTTCCATGAAGGGTTAGGATGATTCCTCCATGAGGGATTGTAGGTGTTTCCATAGGGTTCCCTCATGTAATTCACCTTCTTCATGGTGGGTTGGTTAGGATCATAAGCTTCTACCTCAGAAGAAGCTTCTTGAGTGCTGCCAGCTGCAGCTTGCATTCCAGTCAAATACTGAGAGATCATATTGACCTGCTGGGTCAAGATCTTGTTTTGAGCCAATATGGCATTCAGAGTGTCAACTTCAAGAACTCCTTTCTTCTAAAGTACCCCATTACTTATAGGGTTTCTTTCAGAAGTGTACATAAACTGGTTGTTTGCAACCATGTCAATGAGTTCTTTTGCCTCTTCAGGTGTTTTCTTCCAGTGGAGTGATCCGCTAGCAGAGTTATCCAGTGATATCTTGGATATCTCAGAAAGTCCATCATAGAAGATTATTTTCATGTTGGGAGGACATCTTCTGATAAGTTGCTTTTATCTCTCCCAAGTTTCATAGAGGGATTCACCCTCTTTTGTTTGAAGGTTTGAACTTCCACCCTAAGTCTGCTCAACTTTTAGGGTGGAAAGAACTTGGTCAAGAATGCATTGACCACCTTTTTTCATGTGTCAAGACTCTCTTTAGGTTGAGAATCCAACCACACTCTAGCTCTGTCTCTAATAGCAAAAGGAAAGAGCATAAGTTTATAAACTTCAGGACTCACTCCATTGGTCTTGACTGTGTCACATATTTGCAAGAAGTCAGATAAAAATTTATTTGGATCTTCTTGTGGAAGTCCATGGTACTGGCAGTTTTGTTGAACTAAGTTCACCAGTTGAGGTTTCAGCTCAAAGTTGTTAACTCCAATGGCAGGTAAAGAGATACTTCTACCATAGAAATCAGAGGTGGGCTTGGTGTAAGCACCAAGAACCTTTCTTGCCTCTCCTTCATGATTAGGTTTGGCTGCCATGTTGTCAACTTCCTGTTTAAAATTTTCTGAGAGGTTTCTTCCGGAGTGTTGTGCTTTAACTTGTTGTAAGCTCCTCCTTAATGTCCTCTCAGGTTCAGGATCCAGATTAAAGAAAGGCTCTTTATCCCTATTCTTGGTCATAAACAAGAAGAAGAAACCGAGAAAGAAGGAGAATAAGAGTTTTATGTTTAATAACAGAGGATACTCTGTGAGATGTTAAGAAGAAAGGAAAGAAGAATGAAGATAGAAGAATGAGAAGAAAAATTCTAATATTAGAAGTAAAAAGAGAAACAAGAATTAAAATATTTTATTTTATTTTATTTATTAATTAAATTCGACAGTTAAAGTTAATTAACTAAAGGGTTTTGAAAATTAATTGATGAATTTCGAAAAAGAAAAGAATTTTTGAAAATTATAAGAGATAAGAAGTAGTTAGGAAGTTTTGAAAAAGAAGAAAGACGAAACAAGTAACTAATTAAGAAAAGATTTGAAAACAAGACAAGATTGAAGATTAGAAAAGATTTGAATTTAAAATTGAAATTAGAAAAGATAAGATAAGAAACTAAAAATATTTGAAAAAGACTTCATTTTAAAATTTGAAATTAGAAAGGATAAGATAAGCTAGGTAAGGAAGATAAGATAAGGAAGTTAAGAAAAGACAAGTTTTAAATTAAAAAGATTTGAAATAAAAATAAAAAAGTTAGTTTCTAATTTAAAAAGATTTGAAATTTAAATATTAAAAGAAAGATAAGATAAGAAAGAATCAAACTTTAAAAGAAAAGATTTGAAAAGAAGTTGAAGAAGATAAGATTTGAAATTTGATTTTTGAAAAAGATTTGATTTTGAAATTTGAAATTTGAATTTTGAATTTTGAAATAAGATAAGGTAAGATTTTTGAATTTTGAAGAAAGATAAAAAGATAAGATAGTAGTTTGAAAAAGATATGATTTCGAAAAGATTTGATTTTAAAATTTAAAACTAAGATAAGATAAGATAATGATTTTGAAATTAAATTTTGAAATATTGGTTGTAATTTTCGAAAATTGAGATTAAGATAAGAAAAGATATTTTATTTTTTGATTTTTTGAATTTAATGAAGAAAGAGAAAAACAACAAAAAGACACCAAATTTAAAATTTTTAGATCTAAGACACTAAATTTTCAAAAATTGAAAGGAAAAACACCAAAAGACACCAAACTTTAAACTTTTAAGATCAAAACAAAAAGAAAAAAAAAGAACACTTTGAAGATCAAGAAGAACACCAAGAATAAAACTCAAAGAATTCAAAGAAAACAAGAACATGCAAAAGACACCAAACTTATAAATTTTGAAATCAAAGACTCTAATTTTAGAAAAGAAAGGAAAAAAACTTAATGACTCAAGATGACACAAAAGGTTGCCAAACTTAAAGATTGATACAAGACTCAAACAAAAGACACAATTTTTTGAAAGTTTTTAGAAGAAAGACTCAAGAAATTTGAAAATTCAACAAGAATAAAAACAAAAAACTTAAACCAAAAACAAAGATTGATAAAGAAAAGTAAAGATTTCAAAAATAGTGTCTCTTTTTATTTTTTTTTTGAATTTTTCAAAAAATTAGAAGAAATTAAAAGACTCTAACAAAATTAAAGACAATACCTAATCTAAGTAACAAGATAATTCGTCAGTTGTCCAAACTCGAACAATCCCCGGTAACGGCGCCAAAAACTTGGTGCACAAATTCCCACACTTTGTACAACTGAACCAGTAAGAGCACTGGGTCGTCCAAGTAATACCTGAGTGAGTCAAGGTCGATCTCACGAGGATTGTGGTTTGAAGCAAGCTAAGGTTATCTTGTAGATCTTAGTCAAGCGAATAGAAGAGTTGTTGGATTTGATTGTTTAAATGCATAAAAGAGAATAAAGAGATCTTAACTAGGATGACCTGTTTGCAATGATAAGAAGATGGTTAAGGAATGGAGATGCTTTGGCCTTCTGGATTAACTCTGGTCTTACTGTCTTCTTTAACTGTGAATGATTTCTTCTATGGTAGGCTGTATGTGATTGACGCCGGTTGAGAGATTACCAATGCTCCTCCAGATCAGAACCCCAAGGTTAGTGTGGATCCATTCTAGTTGAGGGTGTAGCTCCGGCAGTTCATTCTCCTTTATGATTGATGAGCGGATATTTTATACGCTTTTTGGTGGTATTTTCCTGTAGTTTTTAGTATGCTTTAGCTACTTTTTAGTATATTTTTATTAGTTTTTATGCAAAAATAAAATTTCTGGACTTTACTATGAGTTTGTGTCTTTTTCTGTGATTTCAGTTATTTTTTGGCTGAAATTGAGGGACCTGAGCAAAAATCTGATTTAGAGGCTGAAAAAGGACTGCATATGCTGTTGGATTCTGACCATCCTGTACGCGAAAGGGATATTTTGGAGCTACATAACCCCAATTGGCGTGCTCTCAATTGCATTGGAAAGTAGACATCTTGGGCTTTCCATCAATGTATAATAGTTCATACTTTGCCCGAGATTTGATAGCGCAAACTGGCATTTAAACGCCCACTTTTTACCCTTTTCTGGCGTTAAACGCCAGAACTGGCATAAAAGCTGGAGTTAAATGCCCAAACTGGCACCAAAGCTGGTGTTTAATGCCATGAATAGCCTCTACACTTGAAAGCTTTAATGCTCAGCCCAAACACACACCAAGTGGGCCCCGGGAGTGGATTTCTGCACTATCTATCTTAGTTTACCCATTTTCTCTAAACCTAGGTTACTAGTTTAGTATAAAAACTACTTTCAGAGATTCATTTTGTACCTCATGACATTTTACATCTGACTTTTTATCTTCTACCGCATGAGCCTCTATACCCCATGGTTGGGGGTGAGGAGCTCTGCTGTGTCTCGAAGGATTAATGCAATTATTTCTGTTTTCTATTCAATTACGCTTGTTTCTATTCTAAGATATTCATTCGCACTTCAACATGATGAATGTGATGATCCGTGACATTCATCACCATTCTCAACTTATGAATGCGTACCTGACAACCACTTCCGTTCTACCTTAGATTGGAAGTGTATCTCTTGGGTTCCTGGTTCACGAGTTTGATTCCATCTCCTGACAACAGAGTGTTCAACTCCATGAAACCAGAGTCTTCGTGGTATAAGCTAGAATCAATTTGTAGCACTCTTGAGATTTGGAAAGTCTAAACCTTGTCTGTGGTATTCCGAGTAGGATCTGGGAAGGGGTGATTGTGATGAGCTTCAAACTCACAAACGTTGGGCGCAGTGATAGTGTGCAAAAGGATTAATGGATCCTATTCCAGCACGAGTGAGAACCAACAGATGATTAGCCATGCGGGAAATCGTAGAGGACCATTTTCACTAAGAGGATGGATGTAGCCATTGATAATGGTGATCCACCATCATATAGCTTGCCATGGAAGGAACCTTGCGTGCATGAAGAAGACAACAGAAGGAAAGCAGAGATTCAGAAGACAGAGCATCACCAAAACCTCAACCTGTTCCTCATTACTGAATCACAAGTACTTTTTATTTCATGCTTTTCATTCTTCATAGACAAAAACCATCTTTATCATTAATCTCCTGACTAAGAGTTACAAGATAACCATAGCTTGCTTCAAGCCGGCAATCTCCGTGGGATCGACCCTTACTCACGTAAGGTATTACTTGGATGACCCAGTGCACTTGCTAGTCAGCTGCATGGAGTTGTGAATCATGATTTTGTGTACCAAGTTTTTGGCACCATTGCCGATGATTGTTCGATTTTGGACAACTGACTGTTCATCTTGTTACTTAGATTAGGAATAAATTATTTTTGTTGGTTTAGAGTCACTAAATTTGAGTCTTTTGTTTAAGTTTAGTTTCATGTTTTAAGTTTCGTGTCCTCTTTGTGTTTTTCCTTTTAATTTTCAAAAAAAATTGTGTTTTGTTTTCTAAAAATTCTAAGTTTGGTGTCTTTTGTTGCTTATTATCTTATACATTTTCGAATTATTAGTGTTCCAAGTATAAAAATTTTTAAGTTTGGTGTCCTTTGTGTTCTTATTTTCTTAAAAATTTATAAAATTTGTTCTTGGTGTTCATCTTGACCTTCAAAGTGTTTTTGGTGTTCATCTCGACATTCAAAGTTTTCTTATTTGATTCCATTGTTTTAATCTAAAAATTCCAAGTTTGGTGTCACTTTGTTGTTTTTCTCTCTCCACTTTAAATTCAAAAAGAAAAAATATCTTTTCCTTTAATTCCTCATAAAATTTCGAATCCCTTGGGTTGACTTGGTCAAATTTTTTTAAAATCATATCTTTTTTAAAACTTCCTAACTACTTTCTCCTTCTCTATTTTTCAAAAATATTCTACAAAATTTTTCAAAATCTTTTTAATTAATTAATTATTTACTTTTCAATTTCCTTTTAATTCATTTTTTTTAAATTTTGGTATTTTAAAATATATATAATAAATAAATAAAAGAATAATTTTTACAATTCACATCATCTCCCTTTTTCCATCATGGACCTAAGTGGAAATGAACAGTCTAGAAGGACTCTAGGGTCATATGCTAACCCCACGGCTGCTTCATATGGGAGTAATATCTGTATACCCCCCATAAGAGCTAACACTTTTGAGCTAAATCCTCAACTCATTATCATGGTGCAGCAAAATTGCCAGTATTCCGGTCTTCCACAAGAAGAACCTACTGAGTTTCTAGCACAATTCTTACAAATTGCTGACATAGTACATGATAAGGAAGTGGATCAGGATGTCTACAGATTATTACTGTTTCCATTTGCTGTAAAAGACCAAGCTAAGAGGTGGTTAAATAACCAACCCAAAGCTAGCACAAGAACATGGAAACAGTTATCAGACAAATTCCTAAATCAATATTTCCCTCCAAAAAGGATGACACAGCTAAGGCTGGACATCCAAGGCTTTAACCAAGAGGATCATGAATCCTTTTATGATGCTTGGGAGAGGTACATAGAGATGCTAAGGAAATGCCCCTCTAAAATGTTTTCAGAGTGGGTGTAGTTAGACATCTTCTACTATGGGCTTACAGAAAAAGCTCAGATATCTCTAGACCACTCAGTTGGCGGATCTATACACATGAGAAAAACAATTGAAGAAGCTCAAGAGCTCATAGACACAGTTGCTAGAAATCAGCATCTGTACTTAAGTAGTGAGTCTTCCATGAAAGAAGAAGCTAAGGCAGTATCCATTGAACTTAGTCCTGCAGAACAAGTTGTTGAATTCAATCAGCAATTATGTTATCTAATAGAATATCTAGCAAAATTTAAGGCAATGCTACAAGAAACCAAGGATGCTAACCAAAGTTTGGAGAAACAATTGAATCAAACAAAACAGCAGATATCCAGACAAATAACAGAAGAATACCAAGCTGTTTAATTAAGGAGTGGGAAGACATTAAATGTCTCAATTCAAGGCAACAGAAAGTCAAGGAATGAACAACCAACAGAGGATGAGCAAACCACTGACTAAAATCCCTCTGAGGATAGTAAGAGCCCCGAGAGGAATAATTCTGGTGTTCAAACGCCAAAAAAGGGTGAAAAATTAGTGTTAAACGCCCAGTGGATGCCCATTCCTAGAATTCAAACGCCAGAAAAGGGTGAAAAACTACATTGAACACCCAATCCATTACCAGTTCTGGCGTTCAACGCCAGAAAAGGGTGGAAAACTGGTGTTAAACGCCCATCCAACCCCTAATCATGACGTTCAAACGCCAATGAGGGATCTGACACCTGCAAGTGCTGATAGTAACCCTCCTAAAAAGGCTTCTCCAACCACCTCTGTATGAAATAAACCTGCAGCAACTAAGGTTGAAGAATACAAAGCCAAGATGCCTTATCCTCAGAAACTCCGCCAAGCAGAACAGGATAAACAATATGCCCGCTTTACAGACTATCTCAAAACTCTTGAAATAAAGATTTTGTTTGCAAAGGCACTTGAGCAAATACCCTCTTATGCTAAGTTCATGAGAGAGATCTTAAGTCATAAGAATGCAGTGCAGTCATTCTGAAAAGCTTACTAGAGAAGCTTAAGGATCCCGGAAGCTTTATGATACCATGCACATTAGAGGGTACTTGTACCAAGACAGCTCTATGTGATCTAGGGACAAGTATCAACCTGATACCTGCATCCACTATCAAAAAGCTTGGTTTGACTGAAGAAGTCAAACCAACCCGGATATGTCTCCAACTTGCTGATTGCTCTATTAAAATGCCATCAGGCGTGATTGAGGACATGATTGTCAAGGTTGGGCCATTCGCCTTTCCCACTGATTTTGTAGTGCTGGAAATGGAGGAGCACAGGAGTGCAACTCTCATTTTAGGAAGACCTTTCCTAGCAACTGGACGAACTCTCATTGACGTCCAAAAAGGGGAAGTGACCCTGAGAGTCAATGAGGATGAGTTTAAGTTGAATGCTGTCAAAGCTATGCAGCATCCAGACACTTCAAGAGATTGCATGAGTATTGATATTATTAACTCCCTGGTTGAGGAGATCAATATGACTGAGAGTCTCGAATCAGAGCTAGAAGATATTTTTAAAGATGATCAGCCTGACTTGGAGGAATCAGAGAAAATAGAAGAACCTCTGATAACTCCTCATAAGGAGGAGAAGCCTCCTAAACCCGAGCTCAAACCACTATCACCATCACTAAAATATGCATTTCTGGGAGAAGATAACACTTTTCCAGTGATCATAAGCTCTACTTTAGATCCACAGAAAGAGGAATCACTAATTCAGGTGCTAAGGACACACAAGACAGCTCTTGGGTGGTCCATAAGTGATCTTAAGGGCATTAGCCCAGCCAGATGCATGCACAAGATTCTATTGAAGGATGATGCTAAGCCAGTGGTTCAACCAAGCGGCGGCTGAATCCAGCCATGAAGGAGATGGTACAGAAAGAGGTCACTAAATTACTAGAGGCTGGGATCATTTATCCTATTTCTGATAGCCCCTGGGTGAGCCCTGTCCAAGTTATCCCCAAGAAGGGATGCATGACAGTGGTTCATAATGAAAAGAATGAATTGGTTCCTACAAAAACAGTCACAGGATGGCGCATGTGTATTGACTATAGAAGGCTCAATACAGCCACCAGAAAGGATCATTTTCCTTTACCATTCATAGACCAGATGTTAGAAAGATTAGCATGTCATGCCTATTATTGCTTTTTGGATGGCTATTCAGGTTATAACCAAATTGCAGTAGATCCTCAAGATAAAGAGAAAACATCATTCACATGTCCATATGGAGTATTTGCCTATAGAAGGATGCTATTTGGTTTGTGCAATACACCTGCAACCTTTCAGAGATGCATGCTCTCTATTTTCTCTGATATGGTAGAAAAATTCCTAGAAGTCTTCATGGATGACTTCTCAGTATTTGGAGACTCATTCAGCTCCTATATTGATCATCTAGCACTTATTCTGAAAAGATGCGAAGAGACTAATCTAGTTTAAACTGGGAAAAATGTCACTTTATGGTGACTAAAGGAATTATCATCGAGCATAAAATTTCGAACAAGAGAATAGAGGTGGATCAAGCTAAGGTAGAGGTAATTGAAAAATTACAACCACCTGTCAATGTTAAGGCAATCAGAAGCTTTCTAAGGCATGCAGGATTCTATAGGACGTTTATAAAGGATTTTTCAAAAATTGCAAAACCTCTAAGTAATTCGCTAGCTGCTGATACACCCTTTATCTTTGACACAGAGTGTCTGCAGGTGTTTTAGACTCTGAAAGCTAAGCTGGTCACAGCACCAGACATTTCTGCACCAGACTGGACATTACCATTTGAACTAATGTGTGACGCCAGTGACCATGCTATTGGTGCAGTATTAGAACAACGACATAACAAGCTTCTGCACGTCATTTACTATGCTAGCCATATTCTGAATGACACACAAAAGAATTACACAACCACAGAAAAAGAGCTACTTGCAGTGGTATATGCCATTGACAAGTTTAGATCCTATTTAGTAGGATCAAAAGTGATTGTGTATACTGACCATGCTACTCTTAAATATCTACTCACAAAGCAGGATTCAAAACCCAGGCTCATAAGATGGGTGTTGCTTCTGCAAGAGTTTGATATAGAAATAAGAGACAGAAAAGGGACAGAGAACCAAGTAGCAGATCACCTGTCCCGAATAGAACCAGTAGAAGGGGCATCCCACCCCTCTACTGAGATCTCTGAAACCTTCCCGGATGAGCAACTCTTTGCCATTCAGGAAGTACCGTGGTTTGCAGACATTGCAAACTATAAAGCGGTAATATTCATACCCAAAGAGTACAACAGGCAGCAAACAAAAAAATTAGTCACTGATGCAAAGTACTACTTGTGGGATGAACCATATCTCTTTAAGAGATGTGTAGACGAAATGATCCGTAGGTGTGTGCCCAGAGAAGAGGCACAGAAGTATCCACTTCCACGGATAGATGCTTTGATGGATCAGTTGAAAGGTGCAACTGTGTTCTCGAAGATTAATTTGTGATCGGGCTATCACCAGATTCGAGTAAAAGAATCAGATATACCGAAGACTGCATTTAGAACTCGATATGGTCACTATGAGTATACGGTTATGTCGTTTGGACTAACTAATGCTCCTGCGATTTTCATGGATTACATGAATCATATTTTTCGCCCGTACCTTGATCGGTTCGTAGTAGTTTTCATAGACGATATTCCTATCTATTCGAAGACAGAAAGAGAGCATGAAGAGTATCTAACGACTGTATTGCGAAATTTGAGGACCTTAAGTTGGCTATGACTGAGACGTCAAGTGGAGTCCGTCTGGCCTAATTGCATATAACACCAGATTTTAAGATTAGTATTCAGCAAGCACAAACACAGGATCCAGAAATGGTGAAGATGCTGAGACGGATGAAAGTAGAGGAACCAGAAGCTGAAAAACAAGATCATAGCAGTCTCTGGAGGTACAAGAACAGGATTTGTGTGCCTAGCTTTGGGGATTTGCGACGGAGGATTCTTGTAGAAGCTCATCAAAGTAGATTCTCCATGCATCCTGGAGTGACGAAGATGTATCGAGATTTGAAACAAATGTTCTGGTCGCCGGACTTAAAGAAAGAAGTAGCTGATTATGTCTCAAAATGTTTAACTTGCCAGAAGGTGAAGGTGGAACATCAAAAGCCGTCAGGAACCCTACAACCTTTAGAAATACCACAATGGAAATGGGAGCAGATTTCTATGGATTTTGTCACGGAATTGCCAAGGACCTCAACTGGACGCGATGCCATCTGGGTAATTGTGGACAGGTTGACAAAGTCAACGCACTTCCTTCCGATTCGAGTTTACTATACTTTAGAAAGGCTGGAACGAATATATATTCAAGGAATCGTACGACTACATGGGATACCTTCGAAAATTGTCTCAGATCGAGTTTCGAGGTTTACTACTAGATTTTGAGGAGCTTTTCATATAGCGTTGGAAACAGAATTGCACACCAGTATAGCATACCATCCTCAGATAGACGGACAATCAGAGCAGATAATCCAGACGCTAGAAGACATGTTATGATCATGTATGATAGACAACCAAAGCAGCTGGGATAAGTATTTGCGGTTGGTCGAATTTGTCTATAACAACAGTTGCCAATAAAGTATTGGGATGGCACTATATGAAGCTCTCTATGAAAGAAGATGTCGGACACCATTGTGTTGGAATTACGATGGAGAAGCTAGTGTCTTAGGTCCAAACTTAGTGTAAGAAACTACTAAGAAGATAAAGGAGATTCGTCAGAAGAGCCAGACCGCACAGAGCCATCAAAAGAGCTATGCCGATAATAGACATAGGCCCTTAGAGTTTAGTGAGGGAGATCATGTCTTTCTAGAAGTAACTTCGATTACTGAAATAGGTAGAGCCCTTAAGACTAAAAAGCTTAACCCTCAATACATAGGACCTTTCCAAATACTTAAAAGAGTCGGTCTAGTAGATTATCAAATAGTCCTTCCTCCTTATTTATCAAACCTTCATGATGTTTTTCATGTCTCACAACTTAAGAAATATATTCCCGATGAGAGTCACATTTTACAACCAGAAACAGTACAGTTATGAAATCATTTGACATATTAAGCATCACCGGTTCAGATCGTAGAAAGAAGTGATAAGTAGCTAAGAGGCAAGACTGTTCACTTAGTCAAAGTAACATGAGAACCAACGGGAGAAGAAGAGCACACTTGGGGACTGGAAGATAAGATGAAAGCTAATTACCCGCATCTATTCCTCGGTAACTGAAATTTTGAGGGCAAAATTTTCTTTTAGGAGGGTAGAATGTAACAACCCTGATTTTCGAGTACGCGGGATCTTTTCTAAAAGTACGAATTTCTCCGGAAGATCAGTAAAGGGAACACCTCTGTTATATCATCAAGCATCTCAATCCTCATTATCATTATGTCATCCTTAAGCTAGAACCTCCTTTGAGGCAAGCTCGATAATGCAGTTACGAAGAACATAGTTTTTGAACCGTATCGGTTAGGAGTTTTGATCCGGTTTTTCGCAAATAGTCTCAGTTTGACGAACCGGACTCGATTCATGAGAGGAGAGAGATAATAGTATAATATTATCATTATACTATTATTAGAAAATGCTTGAATGATATTATAAGGTTACCTGGTCTGTTTTAGTTAAAAACAGAAAATTGGTTTAACCGGGTTTACGGTTTACTGGTGCAGCTTAGCACCAGCACTCTCTGATGACTTTAGCAATACTAAGGCCTCATTATTCATTTTTTATTCTCATAATAAATATGTTACTAGTGTCATTTATGCTAGTAGCTCAGAAAATAATTTTTAGAGATGTTTTCACAAGTGTTCTGATACACCTAGTTTTAGTAGTTGTACACCAGAGATATTTTAATATTATTTTAATCCACCTCCAAGCCAACCAATCACAACTCACCCTACACCCCCAAAACCCCCAAGGCTGCCTCATTTGCTCATTGTGGCCGAAAATCACCAAGAGAAAAACGAGAGAAAGTTCTTGGTTCATAAATCTTCAAAGCTTGATTTCTTCTGAACTAAAACTCAAATCAAAACTCCGATTTCACCAAAATGATCCTCTCTTCTTCCTCTACATAACCATATAACATATCAAGGCTGGAAATAAGGTGAGATGGCCGCCTCCCTCCCTCTTCAATTCGGTTTTGAAGGAAAACCATGCAAAACATGTGTTTTCTTGATGTTTTTCCTTAGGAATCATGCTTAACTTGACTTGAGGGCCAAGAAATGTGACTTTCCAGAAAGTCTAAGGTTAGAAATCACTTCCTAACATGCTGAGTGAGATTTGGTTAGTTGAGGGTTTTTGGATTTAAAGTTGTTCTTGATGTGATTTAGGAGGAAAAAGTGCTAAAGGACCACCTGAAAGCCTAACTGAATTAGGAGCAGCAAAACCAGGTAGGGTTTGATGAATTTAATCTTGATTGATTGTGTTTGAGTTGTTTAATTATGATATGGTTTGGCTGTGCTTGAAATTGATTGTTTATATGAGTGATTCTTGTTGAAAGTTTGTTGAAAATTTGATGAAATTTGATGATATTTAAGCTATGAATGTTGTTCTTGAGGGCTGCTGGAAAACGAAACCCTAGGCCTTAAATTGGGGTTCAATTTGTGTTAAAATCATGTAGAAAAGATGGGGTTTTAGTGGCTGGGAATTTATTTTGAATTTTGGTAAAAATCGGTTGCTGAAAAGACTGAAAAACGGGTAAAAACAGAGAAAGAATCTGAAGAATTTACGAAGAACACGAAGAACACTTTGAGTGTGGTGAAGAACAATGAAGAACACCTTTTAGATCTTAGAAAGGGCAAGGAAGTAATTATTTTGGTGTTTGAGGGGTTATTTGGTAATTTTTGAAAGTTAGGGTGGTTAAAGTAGAAATATTAAAAGTTACCGGGGTAAAAAGTTAATTTTAAAGGTTAAAAGGTAAAGGCAAGGTAATTTTCAAAAATATATTAATAAAATAATAAATAATAATAAAATATTAAATAATAATACTTAATTAGAAATAATATTTTAATAAAAATAATAAAATAATGCGAAAAAGGCAGTTTTCTGTAAAAGCTTTAGAAAGACAACTTTAAGTGCAGAATCTCATAGTTACCTTCATAAAACACTTAGGGAGTGGTAAGAACATATTAGCGAGGCAAAGATAAAAGAAAGATAAAAAGTTAAAGGAAAGATAAAAACCAAAGAAAAGTCTGTAAAGTTTTAATAACAGAAGAACAGACAGAGACTAGCGAACGAACTAGGGCAACATAGTTAGTCCTTGAGTTGCGACTAGGGTTAGGTATTATATGAAAAGTTAAATTGCTTTAGTATAGACTTAATGAACCTATACTTGGGACAGGCAAACTATTCATACCGAGATTTACATAAGCTTTAAATACATACGTTAAGCAGAGAAATCAGAGCAGAGTAGAGAAACATAGAGAATAGAGTAATCAGAGTAAAGTAAAGAGATAAAGAGAAAAAGAGTAATACAGATACAAAGGAAAGAGTAATCAGAGAAAAGTAAAGAGATACAGAGAAAAGAGAAACCAGAACAGAGTAAAGAGATATAAGGTTAAAAGAGTAATATGATAAAGAGAATAGAGAACAAGTAAAGGGCCTATTGAAAGGTCATTTGTTGCGTTAAGGCAACCCCAGAGATATCTATGTGTTCATCTGCTGCATTGTGGCAGTCAGATAGATGGTGGTACGACCACTGAGAACGCTTTCCTGGGATACCTTGCTATAATGCTTTGCTGTAAGACAGAGGTTGCTTACAGAGGTATCAAGGTGAATGTGCTCCTGTAAGACAAAGGTTGCTTACAGTGAGTGTGTTGTTGCTCCTGTAAGACAGAGGTTGCTTACAGTGAGTATGTTGTTGCTCCTGTAAGACAGAGGTTGCTTACAGTGAGTCTGTTGGGCGTATATCGGCTAATAAGTTTCACCCTGCAAGACAAAGGTTGCTTGCAGTGGATACCCTGCAAGACAAAGGTTGCTTGCAGTGGATATTGCCAACAGGAAAGCCTTATCCAGACAGAGGTTGCTGGGTAACGTCGGGAGCGGGTATGTAACCGACAGATGAGCTCATTACCTGCACTAGGGCTAGACATGCATCATACTTGGTTGTGCATTTTCTCTATTATGATTGTTGCATGAATGTATGCTTTCTTTGTTTGTATTCTATTCTCTGTGTTTGTGTCTGTGTTTTACTTTCTTGTATTCTTCTGTTTGTGATCTTTTTCTGTTTCTTTATTTTCTCTATTTATCTGTCTTCTATTTACTACTTCTCGATATTCTGCTATTTATCAGCTAAACAACACGAAATTAATGAACGTAACTAATAACCCCGACCCTACTAAGAACTCCCCAGTTCTTACCCCTTCTCTCTCCCTTCCCCTTCAGATGGAAGTAAGAGTACCTTACCGTAGTTCGTTGATGATGGTTCTGCAACGAGGATTCTGCTCTAGATAGTCTTCTGAGTCTAGGGTGAATATCATTCTCTGTTTATATGTATATACTGTGAAACCAGCCAACGTCTACACCCCGTTCGTATGCACACTTTAACCTAAAACCCGTGTACAAGACTCCTGTTGTGTGGCTACTTGATGCGGTACCAAAGAGACGTTCTATGGCAATGTATGATCGTGCAGAGGAGCAGCAGACGATGTTCTACCTTTTGGTGACGTTCCACCTGACTTGAGTTTTGAAGACTTAGAACGTATTTTCCCTCGCTTTAGTAGTTTAGAGGGACTAGGTGAGTATAGAGTCTAGGCTAGTCTAGGTACCAGCTTAGGGACCTCTTGAATAGGTCAGGACCTGGGATGTTGTATGTATGTATATGTATATAGTTATTATCTAGCTATACCTAGGGGTGTTCTAACTAAAGGTCTATACTCTAACAAAGGCTGGATAAATGAATGTTGCTAGCTACTTGTGAGGTATTTATGTGTGGTTATTTATAACTGTTTTATCTGTTATTACTTGTGAATTGATTATGAGTGATTCCGTCTATTAATTCAAACGTTTCAAAAACAAAAATACTTCGCAAATTAACTACGTTTTTAACAACGAATCAGGCTCATATGATAAATAATAGATAATAATTAAGAGGACAAATTGGTAGCGCTCAGTTTTCGGTATGATCTAGACATATTGAAAATTGGGTCGTTACAATTTGGTATCAGAGCAGTTCGTTCCCAGTAGAGCCTGGGGAGTGGACTGACTATGCTTCGTTGCATACTCTGCTTGTGTGTCTCATGCTGTTAGGGTATCTTTAAGATACATTGGGCATGAATGTCTATGAGTGCTCATTTTGGAAATGTTCGTGCCTTACTTGAGATATTAAGACTGATCACCTTAATGTTGATTGTTTGGTGCGGATAGGACCTTAATGACTGCGAAAAGGCATAGTTTAATCGAGCTTCGAACGATGAATCGATGCGAGGCACAGCTATCCTCATAGCTGTTATGATCTCCATGGCCATAGCTATGTTAGATTTGGATGCTGTAAGGAATGAATGCTTGTTTCACTTGTGGGGAAGTTGGACACTTGGCGAGGAATTGCCCAAAAGAATTTGCTCGGAATCCAGTGCGAACCCAGTAACAAGGCCGAGTGTTTGCCATGACTACTGATGATGCTATGCAACCAAACGCCCTGATCCAAGGTCAGTGTTATGTCAAAAATCGATTTCTAACTGTACTGTATGACTCGGGTGTATCACATTCCTTTATTTCTTTAACTGTTGCTCGTGAGTTGGACTAGATTTTTCTGAGTTGAACTTTGATCTAATTGTCCATACACCTGCATCTCAAAATGTTTTGACTGGTTTAGTGTGCCTGCAAGTACCGTTCACTATTAGGAACAGAACTTTTATACATGATCTAATTTGTTTGCCTCTATGTGGTTTAGAAGTTATTCTAGGATTAGATTTGTTGTCTAAGCATCATGTTTTCCTTGATTTCCTTGAAAGAACAGCTGTTATTCCGTCTGATAGTTTAGATATTAAACCATTTCTGTCTCATACTTTATATCTGAATTCCGTAAGAGTTACCTTAGATGGGAGTGATTGTGAGGGGTACGTTCTGTTAGCGGCTAGCTCGAATGACAGTGAATTCAGCTTAGAACGAATCCGAGTGGCGAAGGAATTTCCTGATGTTTTCCCAGACGACATACCTGAATTTCCTCCTCAGACAGTATTGAACTAGTACCTGGAACCGGACCAATTTCCAAAGCACCGTACTGGATGTCACACTTGGAACGTGCAGAGTTGAGGAAGCAGTTGGATGAGCTACTTGGAACGAAATTTATTTGTCCCAGTGCATCACCTTGGGGAGCTCCAGTATTGCTAGTAACGAATAAGGATGGTGGAATGAGACTCTGCATAGATTACCGACAGTTAAATAAAGTCACTATCAAGAACAAGTATCCACTTCCACGGATAGATGATTTGATGGATCAGTTGAAAGGTGCAACTGTGTTCTCGAAGATTAATTTGTGATCGGGCTATCACCAGATTCGAGTAAAAGAATCAGATATACCGAAGACTGCATTTAGAACTCGATATGGTCACTATGAGTATACGGTTATGTGGTTTGGACTAACTAATGCTCCTGCGATTTTCATGGATTACATGAATCATATTTTTCGCCCGTACCTTGATCGGTTCGTAGTAGTTTTCATAGACGATATTCCTATCTATTCGAAGACAGAAAGAGAGCATGAAGAGTATCTAACGACTGTATTGCGAAATTTGAGGACCTTAAGTTGGCTATGACTGAGACGTCAAGTGGAGTCCGTCTGGCCTAATTGCATATAACACCAGATTTTAAGATTAGTATTCAGCAAGCACAAACACAGGATCCAGAAATGGTGAAGATGCTGAGACGGATGAAAGTAGAGGAACCAGAAGCTGAAAAACAAGATCATAGCAGTCTCTGGAGGTACAAGAATAGGATTTGTGTGCCTAGCTTTGGGGATTTGCGACGGAGGATTCTTGTAGAAGCTCATCAAAGTAGATTCTCCATGCATCCTGGAGTGACGAAGATGTATCGAGATTTGAAACAAATGTTCTGGTCGCCGGACTTAAAGAAAGAAGTAGCTGATTATGTCTCAAAATGTTTAACTTGCCAGAAGGTGAAGGTGGAACATCAAAAGCCGTCAGGAACCCTACAACCTTTAGAAATACCACAATGGAAATGGGAGCAGATTTCTATGGATTTTGTCACGGAATTGCCAAGGACCTCAACTGGACGCGATGCCATCTGGGTAATTGTGGACAGGTTGACAAAGTCAACGCACTTCCTTCCGATTCGAGTTTACTATACTTTAGAAAGGCTGGAACGAATATATATTCAAGGAATCGTACGACTACATGGGATACCTTCGAAAATTGTCTCAGATCGAGTTTCGAGGTTTACTACTAGATTTTGAGGAGCTTTTCATATAGCGTTGGAAACAGAATTGCACACCAGTATAGCATACCATCCTCAGATAGACGGACAATCAGAGCAGATAATCCAGACGCTAGAAGACATGTTACGATCATGTATGATAGACAACCAAAGCAGCTGGGATAAGTATTTGCGGTTGGTCGAATTTGTCTATAACAACAGTTGCCAATAAAGTATTGGGATGGCACTATATGAAGCTCTCTATGAAAGAAGATGTCGGACACCATTGTGTTGGAATTACGATGGAGAAGCTAGTGTCTTAGGTCCAAACTTAGTGTAAGAAACTACTAAGAAGATAAAGGAGATTCGTCAGAAGAGCCAGACCGCACAGAGCCATCAAAAGAGCTATGCCGATAATAGACATAGGCCCTTAGAGTTTAGTGAGGGAGATCATGTCTTTCTAGAAGTAACTTCGATTACTGAAATAGGTAGAGCCCTTAAGACTAAAAAGCTTAACCCTCAATACATAGGACCTTTCCAAATACTTAAAAGAGTCGGTCTAGTAGATTATCAAATAGTCCTTCCTCCTTATTTATCAAACCTTCATGATGTTTTTCATGTCTCACAACTTAAGAAATATATTCCCGATGAGAGTCACATTTTACAACCAGAAACAGTACAGTTATGAAATCATTTGACATATTAAGCATCACCGGTTCAGATCGTAGAAAGAAGTGATAAGTAGCTAAGAGGCAAGACTGTTCACTTAGTCAAAGTAACATGAGAACCAACGGGAGAAGAAGAGCACACTTGGGGACTGGAAGATAAGATGAAAGCTAATTACCCGCATCTATTCCTCGGTAACTGAAATTTTGAGGGCAAAATTTTCTTTTAGGAGGGTAGAATGTAACAACCCTGATTTTCGAGTACGCGGGATCTTTTCTAAAAGTACGAATTTCTCCGGAAGATCAGTAAAGGGAACACCTCTGTTATATCATCAAGCATCTCAATCCTCATTATCATTATGTCATCCTTAAGCTAGAACCTCCTTTGAGGCAAGCTCGATAATGCAGTTACGAAGAACATAGTTTTTGAACCGTATCGGTTAGGAGGTTTGATCCGGTTTTTCGCAAATAGTCTCAGTTTGACGAACCGGACTCGATTCATGAGAGGAGAGAGATAATAGTATAATATTATCATTATACTATTATTAGAAAATGCTTGAATGATATTATAAGGTTACCTGGTCTGTTTTAGTTAAAAACAGAAAATCGGTTTAACCGGGTTTACGGTTTACTGGTGCAGCTTAGCACCAGCACTCTCTGATGACTTTAGCAATACTAAGGCCTCATTATTCATGTTTTATTCTCATAATAAATATGTTACTAGTGTCATTTATGCTAGTAGCTCAGAAAATAATTTTTAGAGATGTTTTCACAAGTGTTCTGATACACCTAGTTTTAGTAGTTGTACACCAGAGATATTTTAATATTATTTTAATCCACCTCCAAGCCAACCAATCACAACTCACCCTACACCCCCAAAACCCCCAAGGCTGCCTCATTTGCTCATTGTGGCCGAAAATCACCAAGAGAAAAACGAGAGAAAGTTCTTGGTTCATAAATCTTCAAAGCTTGATTTCTTCTGAACTAAAACTCAAATTAAAACTCCGATTTCACCAAAATGATCCTCTCTTCTTCCTCTACATAACCATATAACATATCAAGGCTGGAAATAAGGTGAGATGGCCGCCTCCCTCCCTCTTCAATTCGGTTTTGAAGGAAAACCATGCAAAACATGTGTTTTCTTGATGTTTTTCCTTAGGAATCATGCTTAACTTGACTTGAGGGCCAAGAAATGTGACTTTACAGAAAGTCTAAGGTTAGAAATCACTTCCTAACATGCTGAGTGAGATTTGGTTAGTTGAGGGTTTTTGGATTTAAAGTTGTTCTTGATGTGATTTAGGAGGAAAAAGTGCTAAAGGACCACCTGAAAGCCTAACTGAATTAGGAGCAGCAAAACCAGGTAGGGTTTGATGAATTTAATCTTGATTGATTGTGTTTGAGTTGTTTAATTATGATATGGTTTGGCTGTGCTTGAAATTGATTGTTTATATGAGTGATTCTTGTTGAAAGTTTGTTGAAAATTTGATGAAATTTGATGATATTTAAGCTATGAATGTTGTTCTTGAGGGCTGCTGGAAAACGAAACCCTAGGCCTTAAATTGGGGTTCAATTTGTGTTAAAATCATGTAGAAAAGATGGGGTTTTAGTGGCTGGGAATTTATTTTGAATTTTGGTAAAAATCGGTTGCTGAAAAGACTGAAAAACGGGTAAAAACAGAGAAAGAATCTGAAGAATTTACGAAGAACACGAAGAACACTTTGAGTGTGGTGAAGAACAATGAAGAACACCTTTTAGATCTTAGAAAGGGCAAGGAAGTAATTATTTTGGTGTTTGAGGGGTTATTTGGTAATTTTTGAAAGTTAGGGTGGTTAAAGTAGAAATATTAAAAGTTACCGGGGTAAAAAGTTAATTTTAAAGGTTAAAAGGTAAAGGCAAGGTAATTTTCAAAAATATATTAATAAAATAATAAATAATAATAAAATATTAAATAATAATACTTAATTAGAAATAATATTTTAATAAAAATAATAAAATAATGCGAAAAAGGCAGTTTTCTGTAAAAGCTTTAGAAAGACAACTTTAAGTGCAGAATCTCATAGTTACCTTCATAAAACACTTAGGGAGTGGTAAGAACATATTAGCGAGGCAAAGATAAAAGAAAGATAAAAAGTTAAAGGAAAGATAAAAACCAAAGAAAAGTCTGTAAAGTTTTAATAACAGAAGAACAGACAGAGACTAGCGAACGAACTAGGGCAACATAGTTAGTCCTTGAGTTGCGACTAGGGTTAGGTATTATATGAAAAGTTAAATTGCTTTAGTATAGACTTAATGAACCTATACTTGGGACAGGCAAACTATTCATACCGAGATTTACATAAGCTTTAAATACATACGTTAAGCAGAGAAATCAGAGCAGAGTAGAGAAACATAGAGAATAGAGTAATCAGAGTAAAGTAAAGAGATAAAGAGAAAAAGAGTAATACAGATACAAAGGAAAGAGTAATCAGAGAAAAGTAAAGAGATACAGAGAAAAGAGAAACCAGAACAGAGTAAAGAGATATAAGGTTAAAAGAGTAATATGATAAAGAGAATAGAGAACAAGTAAAGGGCCTATTGAAAGGTCATTTGTTGCGTTAAGGCAACCCCAGAGATATCTATGTGTTCATCTGCTGCATTGTGGCAGTCAGATAGATGGTGGTACGACCACTGAGAACGCTTTCCTGGGATACCTTGCTATAATGCTTTGCTGTAAGACAGAGGTTGCTTACAGAGGTATCAAGGTGAATGTGCTCCTGTAAGACAAAGGTTGCTTACAGTGAGTGTGTTGTTGCTCCTGTAAGACAGAGGTTGCTTACAGTGAGTATGTTGTTGCTCCTGTAAGACAGAGGTTGCTTACAGTGAGTCTGTTGGGCGTATATCGGCTAATAAGTTTCACCCTGCAAGACAAAGGTTGCTTGCAGTGGATACCCTGCAAGACAAAGGTTGCTTGCAGTGGATATTGCCAACAGGAAAGCCTTATCCAGACAGAGGTTGCTGGGTAACGTCGGGAGCGGGTATGTAACCGACAGATGAGCTCATTACCTGCACTAGGGCTAGACATGCATCATACTTGGTTGTGCATTTTCTCTATTATGATTGTTGCATGAATGTATGCTTTCTTTGTTTGTATTCTATTCTCTGTGTTTGTGTCTGTGTTTTACTTTCTTGTATTCTTCTGTTTGTGATCTTTTTCTGTTTCTTTATTTTCTCTATTTATCTGTCTTCTATTTACTACTTCTCGATATTCTGCTATTTATCTGCTAAACAACACGAAATTAATGAACGTAACTAATAACCCCGACCCTACTAAGAACTCCCCAGTTCTTACCCCTTCTCTCTCCCTTCCCCTTCAGATGGAAGTAAGAGTACCTTACCGTAGTTCGTTGATGATGGTTCTGCAACGAGGATTCTGCTCTAGATAGTCTTCTGAGTCTAGGGTGAATATCATTCTCTGTTTATATGTATATACTGTGAAACCAGCCAACGTCTACACCCCGTTCGTATGCACACTTTAACCTAAAACCCGTGTACAAGACTCCTGTTGTGTGGCTACTTGATGCGGTACCAAAGAGACGTTCTATGGCAATGTATGATCGTGCAGAGGAGCAGCAGACGATGTTCTACCTTTTGGTGACGTTCCACCTGACTTGAGTTTTGAAGACTTAGAACGTATTTTCCCTCGCTTTAGTAGTTTAGAGGGACTAGGTGAGTATAGAGTCTAGGCTAGTCTAGGTACCAGCTTAGGGACCTCTTGAATAGGTCAGGACCTGGGATGTTGTATGTATGTATATGTATATAGTTATTATCTAGCTATACCTAGGGGTGTTCTAACTAAAGGTCTATACTCTAACAAAGGCTGGATAAATGAATGTTGCTAGCTACTCGTGAGGTATTTATGTGTGGTTATTTATAACTGTTTTATCTGTTATTACTTGTGAATTGATTATGAGTGATTCCGTCTATTAATTCAAACGTTTCAAAAACAAAAATACTTCGCAAATTAACTACGTTTTTAACAACGAATCAGGCTCATATGATAAATAATAGATAATAATTAAGAGGACAAATTGGTAGCGCTCAGTTTTCGGTATGATCTAGACATATTGAAAATTGGGTCGTTACAATGATTATGCCATGCCTCAGCAAGGGATCTTAGAGATTGAGTTGTTTGATGTATGGGGTATTGACTTTATGGGGCCTTTCCTACCATCATACTCAAACACTTACATTCTGGTGGCCGTAGATTATGTATCTAAATGGGTAGAGGCAATTGCCACACCCACTAATGATAATATGATAGTGCTAAAGTTCCTCCAGAAGCACATCTTCAGCAAATTTGGTGTCTCCAGAATACTAATTAGTGATGGAGGAACTCATTTTTGCAATAAACAACTTGACTCTGCTCTGATCGGATATGGAATTAACCACAA
Organism: Arachis hypogaea; assembly: GCF_003086295.3. Lineage (NCBI taxonomy): Eukaryota > Viridiplantae > Streptophyta > Magnoliopsida > Fabales > Fabaceae > Arachis > Arachis hypogaea. The sequence goes on along the minus strand of NC_092041.1, from coordinate 43,132,728 downwards.
AGTGGCAACTCTATATCATCCACAGACAAATGGGTAGGCTGAAGTCTCAAATAGAAAACTAAAACGAATCTTGGAACGGACAGTAAGTACCCGTAGAAAGGATTGGGCAAGGAGTTTGGATGATGCTCTATGGGCGTAAAGAACTGCATTCAAAACTCCTATAAGGACCTCTCCATACCAGCTTGTGTATGGAAAAGCCTGTCACCTGCCAGTGGAACTGGAACACAAGGCCTACTGGGTGATGGTGTTTTTGTGGAAAAATGAATTTCTAACACACATATCCAACCGGCAAGTGTACCGGGTCGCATCAAGTAGTAATAACTCACTTAGAGTGAGGTCGATCCCACAGGGATTGATGGATCAAGCAATTTTAGTGGGTGATTAGTTTAGTCAAGCTAACATTGAGTGAATTGTGTGAAATTGTAGCTAACAGAAAGTAAATTGGCAAGTAACTTAAAGAGCAAGAAATGTAAATTGCAAGAATCTTAAATGTCAAGAAATATAAATTGCATCAAATATAAAGGAGAGTGGGTGCTGGAATTTCAGAAATTAAACAAGAGAAAATAAATTGCAATAAACAGAAGAACTAAAGATGAATTGAATTGCAGTAGATCTTAAGCAAAAGAGTAAAATGCCTTGAAGAATTTAAAAACAGAAAAGCAATGCTTAATTTGCAGCAATTAAAAGGGTGTTGAAGATCTCAGGAGTGGAAGAGACTAGAAAACAAGTCTAGATCTCAAGTCCTTCCTTGATCCAACAAGAGAGAAGTTGCAGAAAATTAAAAGAACAGATTGCAGAAGAAGAAGATTTAAAACAGCAAATGAAAATTGAGTTATGCAGTAAGAGAACAAGATGAATCTCAAATCAGGAATGAAACAGAATTCCTTCCTTCCCAATTCAAAATTCCAAAATAGCAATCAAACTAAGAGAGAGAGCTCTCAAATCCTAATACTCCCTAGTGTGCTAGCATCCTCTCTGAAATGAGAATGATGCCCTTTATATAGGCTTCTTTTACAAAATGAAAATAAAATGAAATTGAAATTAAAAACAAATTCACAAAAATGAAATTCCTAATCTAGCTTCTCTGTGTGCCTTTGAGTCATGTTGAGTGGGCTTTTGCTTGCTTTGGATTTGAGGGAGAATGGGTCTTGGATGGCCTTGATTCAATTTGGTGAGGAATTGAATTTATATGAAGTTGAACTTTTGGCCCATGATTATTTGCTCCCAGGAGGCTGCCCTGCCCTTGTGGAGGGCAGGGCAGGAAAGTGTGCGTGCTGGTGCTTGTGCGTGCGAGCTTGGTGTGTGAAGATGCTGCCCTGCCATTGTGGAGGGCAGGGCAATGTTGCCTTGCATGTGTGTCTTGCGCACTCACTTCCTTGGACCGTGTCATGATGCGCTCCTCACTCCCCTTAGGTGCTTGGTTCGAAACTTGGTGAAAGCACTTGAGGAGCAATTCTTTTCTTGATTTTCCATGAAGAGCACGACATTGCCCTGCTCTCCAAGAGGGCAGGGCAGAAAATTGAGCGCTACTTTGTTTTGGAGTGAGGCTCCAGCTTCGAACCTTGGTGGAAGCACTTTAGTTTATTTTTGCTTACTTTTGGCTCTTAAAGATGCCTCTCGTTCCTGCCTCAATTGTACGCCAAATATGGATTGCTATATGTCGTTGGAAAGCTCTGAATGTCAGCTTTCCAACGCAACTAGAAGCACATCAATTGAACGTTTGTAGCTTAAGTTATAGCCCTTTGAAGGAGGCATGGTCATGCTGTGAGCGCCCAGATTTTACCTTAGCGAAATTCTTGCTTCCAACCTCAATGTGCATCACGATTTTGCCCTGCCCTTGGCAAGGGCAGGGCAGTGTGCGTGCTGGTTGTTTTCCTCTTTAATTTGGTCATGGGCCACGCTTTTAAAAGCGTGGCCTAAGGCTCCAAAGTGTGCTCTAACTTTAAAGTGTGTCCCAAAGCTCTTTTTTTCTCCTTTTTTGTGCTTCTTTGCTTCTTTTTCTTCTTATTTCCTACAAGATTTATAAAATTAAAATATCAAGAAAATATATCATTTAAGTACAAAAGCATTCAATATTTAAGCACAAATTATCAATTTCTTGTATGAAAAGCATAGAAAAATAGGTATATGATGACATGTCATCACTGGGCAACCAGATTCCTAAACCTTGATGCCAAGTTAGCTGGAGAGAAAAGATTCTTCCAGTTGAATGAGCTAGAGGAATTCAGACTCAATGCTTTCGAAAATGCAAAAATTTACAAGGAGAAATAAAAAAGGTGGCATGACAAGAAACTATCATCCAGAGTCTTTGAGCCAGGATAGGAGGTTCTGCTGTTTAACTCTAGGCTCAGATTGTTCCCCGGGAAACTAAAATCCCGGTGGAGGGGACCATATATGATCACAAGTGTGTCAGCATATGGATATGTATAGCTTCAGGATGTTGACTCTAACAAAAAGTTCATTGCCAATGGACAGAGAGTCAAACATTATCTTGAAAGCAATGTTGAGTAAGAATGCTCAAAACTGAGGCTAGACTAAAGCTCAGTAAAAGTCCAGCTAAAGAAAATAAAGAAGTGCTTGCTGGGAGGCAACCTAGTCATTAGCAAAGGTTCTTGTTATTTAAATAATAATTATAGGAGTTTGATATAAATTATCTTTAAGGTTGATTGTCCAAATGAAGAAGTTCACAGAGTTACAGAAGGATTTAGAACACAAAGCAGAGAAAAAGAGCTCACTGGCTCGAAAACACCAGTAGGAGGTATTTTGGGCGTTAAACGCCAAAATCGGTATCATTTTGGGTGTTAAGCCAGAATGGGTACCATTCTGGGCGTTTAACACCAGAATTGCAGCATCCTGGGCGTTCAGAAAAATGCCCATTGATAAAGGATTTATGGCGTTTAACGCCAGCCACTTGGCTGGGTGTTAAAACGCCCAAAATGGCTAACAATTGGGCATTAAACGCCAGAATGGATACCATTTTGGGTGTTTAACGCCAGAAAGGATAGGGAGGAGGAGATTTTGTTTTCACTTCAATTTTTTTTCAAATTTTCATGTTTTAATTCATAATTTTCTGCATAAACATGTTACAAATTTTCATCTCTCAAATTCAATTTTCGAAAATTTGATAATCTTGTAGATTCCTTTTAATTTTCTCTCAAATCTCTTTCACATCTTTTTCAAAATCTCAATTATCTTTTCAATTTCTTTCAAAATCTTTTTCAACTCATCATATCATCTTTTAATTCTTAGATGCATCAACAAAATTCAGATTTAACTTCTTTATATCTTTTCCATATCTTTTGAATTTTAAAATCTCATCTTTTTCATACCATAAATCATATTTTCCAAATCATATCTTTCTATCATATCCAAAAATTTTGAAACCCACCCCTTTCCTTTTAAATACACGTTTGGCCATCCCCATCAATCCACCATTCGAATCTGTCTCCCCCTCTATTCCTCTCTTTTCCTTTCTTTTGCTTGAGGACAAGCAAACCTCTAAGTTTGGTGTGTTTTTCTGTGATCACTGAGCAAAAACTCACCAAGAGGCAAGAAAGATTATTTACTTTGGTCTCCCCCTCTATTCCTCTCCTTTCCTCTGACCATGGTTTGTTTTCTTTTCGAACTATGGTCAGAGGGAAGATTATTTACTTCCACCATGACAAAATAAAAGAGGTCTTCAAGCTGCCTCAACTACAAGATGATCCAGAATCCTTTAATAGGAGAATGGTGAGAGTAGATAAGCGTTTGGACCAAGTTCTAGAGGACATATGCCTCCCTGGAACTAAGTAGATAACCAACTCAAAAGGTGTCCCAAACCAACTCAAGAGAGGAGATCTCAAACCAGTCGCTAGGGGCTGGTTGGACTTCATTGGGCATTCTATACTACCCACTAGCAACCGCTCTGAAGTCACTGTCAAAAGAACAGTGATGATTCATTGCATTATGCTGGAAAACGAAGTGGAGATTCATCATTTGATTGCTTGTGAGGTTTACACAATTGCAAATAAGAACTCCACTGAAGCCAAATTGGCTTACCCAAGCTTAATCTCTCTGCTATGTAAATATGCTAGGGTAAAGATGGGAGTGGATGAGTTTATCTCAGTCAAGCATCCAATCACCAAAAAGTCAATGGAGGGACAACAAGTACATGACAACTCTATCAAGAGGAGGGAGCAGGAGTTCCTCCCAGAAATCCCTTAAATTAACTACTGGACCCGCCTAGAAGCATCTGTCACCAAGCTACAAGAAGCTATGGATCAAGTTAAGGAAGAATAGCAAAATCAAAATAGCATGCTCTGCAAGCTGCTTAAGGAACAAGAAAAGCAAGGGCGTGAGCTACAGGAGCTGAAGCGCCAGAAGCTCTTCTTTGAGGGACCAGACACCACACAGATTGAAGGAGCATCCATCTCCCAAAATAAAGGTTGTTGAGTCCTAATCTTAAATATGTGATAATTTTTATTATTAGAAACCTATCATAAGAATTACATAAGTATTAGTAATTAGGGTCTTTATTTTTATTTTTATTTTTATTATCTCCAAGTAAGCTATAATTTGTTCTTCTTATCATCACTAAACATGAATAAAATAGTAGATTCTTTTTAGAGTAGGGAGGCAATTATTTCAAGTTTTCAATAAGAAAAATTTTAATTATTTTTATGTGGTGGCAACACTTTTTGTCTTCTGAATGAATGCTTGAACAGTGCATGTTTTTGATAGTGAAGTTTATGAATGTTAAATTTGTTGGCTATTGAAAGAATGATGAAAAGAAAGAGAAATGTTATTGATAATCTGAAAAATCATGAAATTGATTCTTAAAGCAAGAAAAAGCAGTGAAAAAGAAAAAAAATAGCGAAAAAAAGAGAAAGAGAAAGAAAAAGCAAGTAGAAAAAGGCAATAGCCCTTTAAACCAAAAGGCAAGGGTAAAGAGGATCCAAGGCTTTGAGCATTAATGGATAGGAGGGCCCAAATGAATAAATTCCTGGCCTAAGCGGCTAAATCAAGATGTCCCTAACCATGTGCTTGTGTCATGAAGGTTCAAGTGAAAAGCTTGAGACTGAGTGGTTAAAGTCGTGATCCAAAGCAAAAGAGTGTGCTCAAGTACTCTGGACACCTCTAACTGAGGAGTTTAGCAAAGCTGAGTCACAATCTGAAAGGTTCACCCAGTTTTGTGTTTGTGGCATTTATGTATCCTGTAGTACTACTGGAAAACATGATGCTTAGGGTCACAGCCAACACTCACAAAGTAGCTGTGTTCAAGAATCAATACATTAAACTAGGAGAATCAATAACTGATGCATGAAAACTTGTCTCTCAACAAATTTTCCTTCGGCAAGTATACCGAATTATCGTCAAGTAAAACTCACTATAGAGTGAGGTCGAATCCCACAAGGATTGATTGGTCAAGCAACTTTAGTTAGAAGAATATGCTAGTTGAGCTAAACAGAATTTAGATTGAGATGCAGAAATTTAAATGACTAGAAAGTAAATAGCAGAAATTAAAGTGCAGAATCTTAAATGGGGAATTGGGTAATGCTCATAAAAGTAAATGGCAGAAATTAAAGAGAATGGGTAAGATCAGAATTGGGGAGATCATTGGGTTTCGGAGATTTTGCAATTCTCCGGATCAAGTTCATTCTCATCTCTTCCTCAATCAATGCATTCATTGATCTCTTTGGCAATCTTAACTGATTGAATCCCAATTCATTGGTAATCCAATCTCTCAAATCTTGATCAATAGCCAATTCTTTGATCAATTGCTCAAGAGAAGAGATGAAGTATGGTCACTGATTATACCACATACATTTCCCAATTCAAGTATTGAGGGGATTATAGTCACATATCCATCCCAACCCAAATTGGTCCAGCATGAGAAAGCAATTCTAGCATGATCTCTTCATTCCTCTTCCAAGGTTCCGAAGAGATCCAATTATGGAGAGTTTCTTTTCTAAGATAACTAACCAATTGAATTAAGATTGAAAGCTTTCTAGTAAAATCAAAAGAAAAGATAGAAGAAGAAGAATGAAAACTAATATTGATCCATCAAATTACAGCAGAGCTCCCTAACCCAATGAAAGGGGTTTAGTTGTTCATAGCTCTAGGAATCAAAAATGGCTGAAAAGCATAATCCATGCTAGAAGTACAGAAAAGTAAATATGCAGAGAGTAGTCTTAACGTTAGTGGCATTCACCTTTTCCACTAACGTTCCACCCTTATATGCCCACGTTATACTCAACGTTAGAAGTCTTAACGTGACTTCTAACGTTCCTTCTCAATTCTTGGCCAACGTTAATGGGACTCACTTTTCCCATTAACGTTGGCTTGTGCCCCTTTTCGCAAACGTTAATGGGAATCACTTTTCCTATTAACTTTGCTTGCCTTTTGCCTCCTACGTTAGGTCTTACGTTAGCTTAGCTAACGTAGCTCTTAACGTAGGCACCTATCACCTTCGAGAGCGTTAGTGACACTCACCTTTGTCACTAACGCTCTAATTGCCCTAATCCCCTACGTTAGAACCCACGTTAACTAAGTTAATGTGGCTTTTAACGTAGTAATGAAGCCATCTTCCAACGTTAGTGACAAAAGTGAGTGTCACTAACGTTGGTTCTTTGAACCCCACTCCACGTTAACTTTCACGTTAACAATATTAATGTGAGAGTTAGCGTAGGTAATGAAAATGATCAAACGTTAGTGACAAAAGTGAGTGTCACTAACGTTGGCAGTGTTGATCCTTGTCGATGTTAGAGTTCATGTTAACTTAGTTAACGTGACTCTTAACGTGGGGCATTGCCTAGTTTCCCAACGTTAGTGGTGTTTACTTTTACCACTAGTGTTTGAGGAAAAACGTTATTGGAGTTCACGTTTCTCATTAACGTGGAGTCCTCCTTTTCTTCTACGTTAAGTACCACGTTAACTTAGTTAATGTGGCTCTTAACGTAGGCTATGAAGTGGCTTCGCAGGTGTTATTGGTGATCACTTTTTTCATTAACGTTGCAAGCCAATTGCCATCCCACGTTAGTAGTCACATTAACTAAGTTAATGTGAATGCTAACGTGATTCTTCCGTGCCTCATTTGTCCTGAAATCAAGCAATTAAAGTGCATCAAAGCTCTAGCCAAAATCATGAGATTATGCATCATTAAAATATCATGTAATTCTGGAAAAAAATCTCATGAAATCATGCAAAATTCAAAATAGTTGCTTGAATGAAGGTGTAAGTGTATTTTCACCCAAAACTTGCCTTGTTTACTAGGAAAATGCACGAAACTACCCTAAAACAGTAAAGAAAAGGTCAGTGAAACTGGCCTAGATGCCCTGGCATCACAACACCAAACTTAAAGCTTGCTTGTCCCTAAGCAAGTACTGAAGCATAAGCAAAATGAAATAAAAGAACAAGAAGAAAAGATGGGAATAGCATTCATGGTTCATGGAGTTTCATGCATAGCAACTTAGGTTCTTTCCTTTTAGGTTTCAAGCCTTTATCAAATCCCTAGTCACTCTCTTGATTGCATTCCTTGAGGCTTCTTTCTTATTGATCCTTCTCTTTAAGCTTATTACATTTTTCTTTTGGCTAAGTGCTCTGTAAGAGGGCGACTTTTTATGATAAGCTTTCAGCTAACACTCCCAAACCAGTTGATTTTAAGGTGCTAGGTGTTAAGACACCCCTAAGGACTTACTCCCTCAAGTCTCTTTCCCTCGTACATACACACCACAGGCACATGGTTTGTTATTCTTTCTTTCTTGAGACTTTGGTGTCTAGCACCTCTTTGGGTTACTAAGTGCTCTGTAACAAGGGTTACTCTTGATAGTGGATTTTCAGCTGATAATCCCGGATTAGTTAATCCAAGTTACCAAGTGATAAGGCACCCCTAAGAGCTTACTCATCCAAGCATATCCCTTGTACATAAACACCACAGACACATGCCTCAGCTTCACAACCCTTGGTGCCTAGCATTGTTCCTTTTTGTGTTCCCTTTCTTATTTCCACTTGTATTACTCTTTTCTTTTCTTGTTGGGATCTTATTATTTAGCTAGCCTCAAGGAATGTGTCTCAAAATTATGACTTAGGATGGATAGTTGCTTTCTTTCCTTTCTTGGTGAACCAACTTAGCTTACTAATCATCCTACCACAAACACTTAGAATGCACTTCACAAAATGACTCCATTCTTGTTCTTTCCATAACATTTTCTTTTTGATTAACTTAAAGAGACAAGCATACAAGTAAGCAAGATGACAGTGAGCATTCAAGACATTAGGCTCAATAACATAGACCTAAGCAATGAAGAACTAAAGACAGGATTGAAAAGGTTCCAACTAACGAGCAACTATTAATCAAAGGTGCAATTGGACTTCCAAAATTATTTTTTTTTTGAATTCTCAGCATATGGAATTAAGTAATAATACAACCTTTGAGTGATGGTTTCTAGTTGTCCTCCTCTTTGTCATCGTCCATAGTCTTTGCTACTTTATCTCTTTGGATGAAGGTGCACCATTTCCTCATAAGGTTCCTGCAAAGTTATTGGAAGTTGCTTGTTCTCGAGGCACTTGAAAAATAGTTAGCTTGCATGTATGCTAGTGAACTTCTGAACTGAATTTGGTGTGTGAACACCAAACTTAGTTTCTTGCCCAGTACAAAAGTTTGCATACATGCAGAGAACCTTATATCATGTTGTTAACCAAACAATTCTTAATGGAAACTAAACTACAGCTAAGTGATTCCCTTGATTGGTTGGAGCTAGCAATGTGTTTTTGGGGGGTGTAGTGTGATTCTAACTAATATCTTTGGTGGAACACCAAACTTAGAATTACACTTTCACTCCTTGATTGTTTTGGTGTGGAACACCAAACTTAGCTTCTCGGAATACAGGGGAAACAACTTGTGATTTTTACTGAGGTGAAGATGAAAAGGAAACTACCTCAGGTTGGGTTGCCTCCCAACAGAGCGCTCTTTTAGCGTCGCTAGCTCGATGATTCCTCCATTACTTAAGATGATACTTTACTCTGGGGTTTTCCCCCATGTTGCCCATATAATGCTTCAGCCTTTGTCCGTTCACAGTGAAAGTCCTCTCTGAACCTTCATCCATGATTTCTATGTGTCCATATGGCGAGACTTTTGTGACAAGGAAAGGTCCGGACCACCTTGATTTGAGTTTTCCTGGGAACAGTCTCAATTTGGAATTGTAGAGAAGTACTTGTTGCCCTTTTTCGAAACTCTGGGGTGCAATATGCATGTCATGTCTTCTCTTTGCTTTTTCTTTATAAATCTTGGCATTTTCATAGGCTTGTGATCTAAATTCCTCCATCTCTTGCAACTGTAAGATCCTCTTTGCACCAGTAGTAATGCTGTCAAAATTTAGTATCTTGAGAGCCCAGAGAGCTTTGTGTTCCAGCTCCAGCGGTAAATAACATGCTTTCCCATACACCAGTTGATATGGGGACATTCCAATTTGTGTTTTGAATGCTGTTCGGTATGCCCAAAGAGCATCATCTAGCTTCTTCGCCCAATCCTTTCTTGATGCACCTACAATCTTTTCCAAAATTCTTTTTAGCTCTCGGTTGGATATCTCAGTTTGCCCACTTGTTTGGGGATGATAAGGTGTGGCAACCTTATGTTTTACGTCCCACAGATAGTAAGTCTTTTCTTTCTTATGAAAAATAAAAAGAAGTCTTTCTCAAAGATTTTATAGACCATAGAAATGTCATATTAGAAAGTATATGGTCTATTACAAAAATGACTCCCTCCATCACTGATAAGTGCTCTGGGGACTCCAAAACGGCTAAAGATGTTCTTCCTGAGGAAGTTCATGACCATCTTGTTATCATTCATTAGAGTGGCAATAGCCTCTACCCACTTGGAAATGTAATCCACTACTACCAAGATGTACTTGTTTGAGTATGAGGTTGGGAATGGTCCCATGAAATCGATTCCCCACACATCAATCAGTTCCAGTTCCAGGATGAAATTTTGTGGCATCTCATTTCCTTTGGGCAAGTTTCCAGATCTTTGGCAATCATTGCAGCTCTTTACTAGTTCTTTAGCATCCTTAAAAAGGGTGGGCCAAAAGAATCCGCTTTGTAACACCTTTGTTGCAGTTTTGTCCCCTCCAAAATGGCCTCCATAGCATGAGCCGTGGCAATTCCATAGGACCTCTTGTCCTTCTTCTTCTGAGACACATCTTCTAAGGATTCCATCTGAACACTTCTTGAAGAGATATGGCTCATCCCAGACAAAATATTTTGCATCATTTATGAGCTTTCTTTTTTTATGTTTATTGATCCCTGGAGCTAGAGCCTCGGTTGCCTTGAAGTTGGCAATGTCTGCAAACTATGGTGCTTTGTGAATTGTCATCAATTGCTCATCAGGGAAGAGCTCGTTCACACTTGTATCATGTGTTCCACCTTCCTCATAATGGATTCTGGATAAGTGATCTGCTACCTTATTCTCCACTCCTTTCTTGTCTCTGATTTCAATATTGAATTCCTACAACAATAAGATCCATCTTATTAGTCTTGGTTTTGATTCTTGCTTGGCAAATAAATATTTAAGTGCTGTATGATCTGTGAAAATAATCACTTTAGCACCAATGAGATATGATCTGAACTTGTCACATGCAAAAACTATTGCTAGCAACTACTTTTCAGTAGTGGTATAGTTTCTTTGAGCATAATTGAGGACTTTGCTAGCATAGTATATCATTTGGACTAAATTGTCTTTCCTCTGCCCTAACACGGCCCCAAGTGCAAAATCATATGCATCACACATCAATTCAAAGGGTAAGTTCCAATCAGGCGGGGAAATGATAGTAGTAGAGGATAATTTCTTTTTCAAGTTTTCAAATGCTAGCATGCATTTCTCATCAAAATTAAATGGTGTATCAGACATTAAGAGATTGCTTAAGGGCTTGGCTATCTTTAAAAAATCTTTAATAAACCTTCTATAAAAGCCAGCATGCCCCAAAAAAACTCCTAATTGCCTTGACATCACTGGGTGGAGGTAACTTTTCAATTAGCTCCACCTTTGCTCTGTCTACCTCAATGCCTTGATTAGAAACTTTATGGCCAAGAACTATTCCCTCTGTCACCATGAAGTGACATTTTTCCCAGTTCAAGACTAAGTTGGTTTCTTGACATCTTTCCAAAACCAAGGCAAGATGGGTTAGGCAACTAGGGAAGGAATCTCCAAATATTGAGAAGTCATCCATGAAAACTTCAATGAACTTCTCTATTATATCTGAGAAGATGGAGAGCATGCAGCGTTGGAAGGTTGCGGGTGCATTACATAGCTCGAATGGCATGCGCCTGTAGGCAAACACTCTATATAGGCAAGTGAATGATGTTTTCTCTTGGTCTCTTGGATCAACCACTATTTGGTTGTATCTTGAATACCCATCTAGAAAACAATAATATGCATGTCCCGCAAGTCTTTCCAACATTTGGTCCATGAAGGGAAGTGGGAAATGATCTTTTCTTGTGGCCTCATTAAGCTTCCTGTAGTCAATACACATTCTCCAGCCTGTAATGGTTCTTGTAGGGATTAGCTCGTTCCTTTCATTGGGCACCACAGTGATTCCCCCTTTCTTGGGAACCACTTGAACTGGACTGACCCATTGGCTGTCTGAGATTGGATAGATTACTCCTCCCTGCCACAACTTCATGACTTCTTTCTGCACTACTTCTTTCATTGATGGATTTAACCTTCTTTGGGGATGAATGGAAGGTCTGGCACCTTCTTCTAAGAGTATTTTATGCATGCATATGGCTGAACTAATTCCCATCAAGTCAGCAAGTGTCCATCCAATCGCATCTTTATGCCGTCGTAAGACTTGAAGCAACTCTTCCTCTTGTTCTTGGCTGAGAGCTGAATTTATGATTACTGGATAGCTTTTATTTTCTCCCAAGTATGCATACTTAAGAGTGGTTGGCAGTGCCTTAAGCTCCAATTTGGGTGCTTCTTTTCTTTCCTCCTTCTCTTCTAGCCCACTTTGAACATGTATTTCAGCGGCTGCAGCTTTTTCGCTTGTTGCTAATTCCTCTTCTGTTGATGCTTCAAGCTCTTCTTCAAGAGTTTCTTGTACCAAAGCTTCTACTGAGTCCAGCCTCATACATTCTCCCAATAAGTCATGTGGGTATCTCATGGCCTTAAACACATTGAATGTCATTTTCTCCTCATGTAATCTGAGGACAAGTTCACCCTTTTGGACATCAATAATGGCTCCGGCAGTGGCTAAAAATGGCCTCCCCAGGATGATGGAGGTCTTAGCTCCTTCTTCCAAGTCTAGTACTACGAAATCTGCTGGGAAAATAAAGTCTCCCACCTTCACCAACAAGTCTTCTACTACCCCATGGGGAAATTTGAATGACCTATCTGCTAGTTGGAGGGCCATTCTTGTTGGTTTGGCTTCTTCAATCTTCATCTTTTTCATCATTGCTAGAGACATTAGATTTATGCTGGCTCCTAGATCACATAAGGCCTTTTCCACAGTGATTTCTCCAATGATACAAGGGATTTGGAAACTCCCAGGATCCTTCAATTTTTGAGGCAATTTGTGTTGGATGATGGCGCTGCATTCTTCTGTAAGTACCACAGTCTCATTATTCTTCCAGCTTCTCTTTTTGGTCATCAACTCCTTCAAGAACTTGGCATAGAGTGGCATTTGCTCGATTGCTTCAGCAAAGGGTATGTT